>NW_025535148.1:77500-100000 GCF_020615455.1 Coregonus clupeaformis | reverse complement strand
CTGAGACCTACAGTCTCCCTAGCAGGACATAGAGAACTATGGTGATGTCCTGAGACCTACAGTCTCCCTAGCAGGACATAGAGAACTATGGTGATGTCCTGAGACCTACAGTCTCCCTAGCAGGACATAGAGAACTATGGTGATGTCCTGAGACCTACAGTCTCCCCTAGCAGGACATAGAGGACTATGGTGATGTCCTGAGACCTACAGTCTCCCTAGCAGGACATAGAGGACTATGGTGATGTCCTGAGACCTACAGTCTCCCTAGCAGGACATAGAGAACTATGGTGATGTCCTGAGACCTACAGTCTCCCTAGCAGGACATAGAGAACTATGGTGATGTCCTGAGACCTACAGTCTCCCTAGCAGGACATAGAGAACTATGGTGATGTCATGAGACCTACAGTCTCCCTAGCAGGACATAGAGAACTATGGTGATGTCCTGAGACCTACAGTCTCCCTAGCAGGACATAGAGAACTATGGTGATGTCCTGAGACCTACAGTCTCCCTAGCAGGACATAGATGACTATGGTGATGTCCTGAGACCTACAGTCTCCCTAGCAGGACATAGAGAACTATGGTGATTTCCTGAGACCTACAGTCTCCCTAGCAGGACATAGAGAACTATGGGGATGTCCTGAGACCTACAGTCTCCCTAGCAGGACATAGAGGACTATGGTGATGTCCTGAGACCTAAAGTCTCCCTAGCAGGACATAGAGAACTATGATGATGTCCTGAGACCTACAGTCTCCCTAGCAGGACATAGAGAACTATGGTGATGTCCTGAGACCTACAGTCTCCCTAGCAGGACATAGAGAACTATGGTGATGTCCTGAGACCTACAGTCTCCCTAGCAGGACATAGAGAACTATGGTGATGTCCTGAGACCTACAGTCTCCCTAGCAGGACATAGAGAACTATGGTGATGTCCTGAGACCTACAGTCTCCCTAGCAGGACATAGAGAACTATGGTGATGTCCTGAGACCTACAGTCTCCCTAGCAGGACATAGAGAACTAAGGTGATGTCCTGAGACCTACAGTCTCCCTAGCAGGACATAGAGAACTATGGTGATGTCCTGAGACATACAGTCTCCCTAGCAGGACATAGAGAACTATGGTGATGTCCTGAGACCTACAGTCTCCCTAGCAGGACATAGAGAACTATGGTGATGTCCTGAGACCTACAGTCTCCCTAGCAGGACATAGAGAACTATGGTGATGTCCTGAGACCTACTGTCTCCCTAGCAGGACATAGAGAACTATGGTGATGTCCTGAGACCTACAGTCTCCATAGCAGGACATAGAGAACTATGGTGATGTCCTGAGACCTACAGTCTCCCTAGCAGGACATAGAGAACTATGGTGATGTCCTGAGACCTACAGTCTCCCTAGCAGGACATAGAGAACTATGGTGATGTCCTGAGGCCTACAGTAGTGTCTCCCTAGCAGGACATAGAGAACTATGGTGATGTCCTGAGACTTACAGTCTCCCTAGCAGGACATAGAGGACTATGGTGATGTCCTGAGACCTACAGTCTCCCTAGCAGGACATAGAGAACTATGGTGATGTCCTGAGACCTACAGTCTCCCTAGCAGGACATAGAGAACTATGGTGATGTCCTGAGACCTACAGTCTCCCTAGCAGGACATAGAGAACTATGGTGATGTCCTGAGACCTACAGTAGTGTCTCCCTAGCAGGACATAGAGGTCTATGGTGATGTCCTGAGACCTACAGTCTCCCTAGCAGGACATAGAGAACTATGGTGATGTCCTGAGACCTACAGTCTCCCTAGCAGGACATAGAGAACTATGGGGATGTCCTGAGACCTACAGTCTCCCTAGCAGGACATAGAGAACTATGGTGATGTCCTGAGACCTACAGTCTCCCCTAGCAGGACATAGAGAACTATGGTGATGTCCTGAGACCTACAGTCTCCCTAGCAGGACATAGAGAACTATGGTGATGTCCTGAGACCTACAGTCTCCCTAGCAGGACATAGAGAACTATGGTGATGTCCTGAGACCTACAGTCTCCCTAGCAGGACATAGAGGACTATGGTGATGTCCTGAGACCTACAGTCTCCCTAGCAGGACATAGAGGACTATGGTGATGTCCTGAGACCTACAGTCTCCCTAGCAGGACATAGAGGACAATGGTGATGTCCTGAGACCTACAGTCTCCCTAGCAGGACATAGAGGACTATGGTGATGTCCTGAGACCTACAGTCTCCCTAGCAGGACATAGAGGCCTATGGTGATGTCCTGAGACCTACAGTCTCCCTAGCAGGACATAGAGAACTATGGTGATGTCCTGAGACCTACAGTCTCCCTAGCAGGACATAGAGGACTATGGTGATGTCCTGAGACCTACAGTCTCCCTAGCAGGACATAGAGAACTATGGTGATGTCCTGAGACCTACAGTCTCCCTAGCAGGACATAGAGAACTATGGTGATGTCCTGAGACCTACAGTCTCCCTAGCAGGACATAGAGAACTATGGTGATGTCCTGAGACCTACAGTCTCCCTAGCAGGACATAGAGGACTATGGTGATGTCCTGAGACCTACAGTCTCCCTAGCAGGACATAGAGAACTATGGTGATGTCCTGAGACCTGCAGTCTCCCTAGCAGGACATAGAGAACTATGGTGATGTCCTGAGACCTACAGTCTCCCTAGCAGGACATAGAGAACTATGGTGATGTCCTGAGACCTACAGTCTCCCTAGCAGGACATAGAGAACTATGGTGATGTCCTGAGACCTACAGTCTCCCTAGCAGGACATAGAGAACTATGGTGATGTCCTGAGACCTACAGTCTCCCTAGCAGGACAGAGAGAACTATGGTGATGTCCTGAGACCTACAGTCTCCCTAGCAGGACATAGAGAACTATGGTGATGTCCTGAGACCTACAGTCTCCCTAGCAGGACATAGAGAACTATGGGGATGTCCTGAGACCTACAGTCTCCCTAGCAGGACATTGAGGACTATGGTGATGTCCTGAGACCTACAGTCTCCCTAGCAGGACGTAGAGGACTATGGTGATGTCCTGAGACCTACAGTCTCCCTAGCAGGACATAGAGGACTATGGTGATGTCCTGAGACCTACAGTCTCCCTAGCAGGACATAGAGAACTATGGTGATGTCCTGAGACCTACAGTCTCCCTAGCAGGACATAGAGGACTATGGTGATGTCCTGAGACCTACAGTCTCTCTAGCAGGACATAGAGGACTATGGTGATGTCCTGAGACCTACAGTCTCCCTAGCAGGACATAGAGAACTATGGTGATGTCCTGAGACCTACAGTCTCCCTAGCAGGACATAGAGGACTATGGTGATGTCCTGAGACCTACAGTCTCCCTAGCAGGACATAGAGGACTATGGTGATGTCCTGAGACCTACAGTCTCTCTAGCAGGACATAGAGGACTATGGTGATGTCCTGAGACCTACAGTCTCCCTAGCAGGACGTAGAGAACTATGGTGATGTCCTGAGACCTACAGTAGTGTCTCCCTAGCAGGACATAGAGAACTATGGTGATGTCCTGAGACCTACAGTAGTGTCTCCCTAGCAGGACATAGAGAACTATGGTGATGTCCTGAGACCTACAGTCTCCCTAGCAGGACATAGAGGACTATGGTGATGTCCTGAGACCTACAGTCTCTCTAGCAGGACATAGAGGACTATGGTGATGTCCTGAGACCTACAGTCTCCCTAGCAGGACATAGAGAACTATGGTGATGTCCTGAGACCTACAGTCTCCCTAGCAGGACATAGAGGACTATGGTGATGTCCTGAGACCTACAGTCTCCCTAGCAGGACATAGAGGACTATGGTGATGTCCTGAGACCTACAGTCTCTCTAGCAGGACATAGAGGACTATGGTGATGTCCTGAGACCTACAGTCTCCCTAGCAGGACGTAGAGAACTATGGTGATGTCCTGAGACCTACAGTCTCCCTAGCAGGACATAGAGAACTATGGTGATGTCCTGAGACCTACAGTAGTGTCTCCCTAGCAGGACATAGAGAACTATGGTGATGTCCTGAGACCTACAGTCTCCCTAGCAGGACATAGAGAACTATGGTGATGTCCTGAGACCTACAGTCTCCCTAGCAGGACATAGAGAACTACGGGGATGTCCTGAGACCTAGAGTCTCCCTAGCAGGACATAGAGAACTACGGGGATGTCCTGAGACCTAGAGTCTACACACACTACCCCAGACATGTCCTAATGACACACACAGAGTGTATCCTGGGCTGGAGTGAGAGCCACAGGCAGAATGACTATCCCTGTCAGTCCCATCGGGTAGACAGCCAACAGACTGGAAGATAAAACGACAGATCATCACTCTCCCTATCTCTCACAGCCAGGGATAGAGGGGTGGAGGGGTGGAGGGGTGGAGGGGTGGAGGGGTGGAGGGGTGGAGGGGGGGGGGGGTGGAGGGGTGGAGGGGTGGAGGGGTGGAGGGGTGGAGGGGTGGGGAGGAGGGGAGGGGAGGAGGGAGAGGGTCGGGTCACAAGGTTGTTAATGGACTTCTGGCCCACAGGACACACACACACACACACATACACACACACACGCAGACACACACACACGCAGACACACACACACAAACACACATAAACACACATACACACTCACAAACACACAAACACACAAACACACACCTGCACACAAACAAACACACACACACACACACACACACACACACACACACACAGAAACAGACGTGTACACACACACACACACACACACACACACACACACACGAAACAGACGTGTACACACACACACACACACACACACAGAAACAGACGTGTACACACACACACACACACACATCCGTATGGTAGAGTGCATCCCAGGAGGCCCCGTCCTGTTCTGTTAAGTTCTGTTCTCACCTCACTCAACCAACTGTATGAAATACAACACATACGCTGTTTCATCACCATCCTCCCTCTCTCTCTTCATCTCTCGCTCCATACTCTAGCACCAAGTATGAAGTCTCTCTCTCCCTAGCACCAAGAATGGAGTCTCTCTCCCACTCCATCCCTCCAGCAATACCCTAGAACGAGGAATGGAGTGTATCTCTGTCTCTGTCTCTGTCTCTGTCTCTCTCTCTCTCTCTCTCTCTCTCTCTCTCTCTCTCTCTCTCTCTCTCTCTCTCTCTCTCTCTCTCTCTCTCTCTCTCTCTCTCTCAATTTCAATTTCAATTTAAGGGCTTTATTGGCATGGGAAACGTGTGTTAACATTGCCAAAGCAAGTGAAGTAGATAGTAAACAAAAGTGAAATAAACAATAAATATTAACAGTAAACATTACACTCAGAAGTTTCAAAAGAATAAAGACATTTCAAATGTCATATTATGTATATATACAGTGTTGTAACAATGTGCAAATAGTTAAAGTACAAATGGGAAAATAAATAAATATGGGTTGTATTTACAATGGTGTTTGTTCTTCACTGGTTGCCCTTTTCTTGTGGCAACAGATCACAAATCTTGCAGCTGTGATGGCACACGGTGGTTTTTCACCCAGTAGATAAGGGAGTTTATCAAAATTGGGTTTGTTTTCTAATTTCTTGTGAGTCTGTGTAATCAGAGGGAAATATGTGTCTCTAATATGGTCATACATTTGGCAGGAGGGTAGGAAGTGCAGCTCAGTTTCCACCTCATTTGTGGGCAGTGTGCACATAGCCTGTCTTCTCTTGAGAGCCAGGTCTGCCTACGGCGGCCTTTCTCAAAAGCATGTCTATGTTCACTGAGTTCGTACATAGTCAAGGATTTTCTTAGCTTTGGGTCAGTCACAGTGGTCAGGTATTCTGCCACTTTGTACTCTCTGTTTAGGGCCAAATAGCATTCTAGTTTGCTCTGTTTTTTTGTAAATTCTTTCCAATGTTTCAAGTAATTATTTTTTTGTTTTCTCATGATTTGGTTGTGTCTAATTGTGTTGCTGTCCTGGGGCTCTGTGGGGTCTGTTTATGTTTGTGAACAGAGCCCCAAGGACCAGCTTGCTTAGGGGACTCTTCTCCAGGTTCATCTCTCTGTAGGTGAAGGCTTTGTTATGGAAGGTTTGGGAATCGCTTTCCTTTTAGGTGGTTATAGAATTTAACGGCTCTTTTCTGGATTTTGATAATTAGCGGGTATCGGCCTAATTCTGCATGTATATTCTCAATTTGGTGTTTGGCCCATTTTGTGAATTATTGGATGGTAAGCAGACCCCAAACCTCCTAACCATAAAGGGGAATGGGGTTCTATAACTGATTCAAGTATTTTTAGCCAGATCCTAATTGGTATGTTGAATTTATGTTCCTGTTGATGGCACAGAAGGCCCTTCTTGCCTTGTCTCTCAGATCGTTCACAGCTTTGTGGAAGTTACCTGTGGCGCTGATGTTTAGGCAGAGGTATGTATCGTTTTTTGTGTGCTCTAGGGCAACGGTGTCTAGATGGAATTTGTATTTGTGGTCCTGGCAACTGGATCTTTTTTGGAACACCATTATTTTTGTCTTACTGAGATCTACAGTCAGGGCCCAGGTATGACAGAATCTGTGCAGAAGATCAAGGTGCTGCTGTAGGCCCTCTTTGGTTGGGGACAGAATGACCAGATCATCAGCAAACAGTAGACATTTGACTTTAGATTCTAGAAGGGTGAGGCCGGGTGCTGCAGACTGTTCTAGTGCCCTCGCCAATTGATTGATACAGTTGAAGTGAATAGTAGAGATATTTCAGATTTCAGGTGCTGCTGTCCTAGTGCTGCTCACCAATTCGTTGATATATACTACCAGTCAAAAGTTTGGACACACCTACTCATTCAAGGGTAGTTCTTTATTTTTACTATTTTTTATGTTGTAGAATAATAGTGAAGACATCAAAACTATGAAATAACACATATGGAATCATATAGCAACCAAAAAAGCGTTAAACAAATCCAAATTTATTTGAGATTTGAGATTCTTTGAATAGCCACCCTTTGCCTTGATGACAGCTTTGCACACTATTGGCATTCTCTCAACCAGCTTCACCTGGAATGCTTTTCCAACAGTCTTGAAGGAGTTCCCACATATGCTGAGCACTTGTTGGCTGCTTTTCCTTCACTCTGCAGTCCAACTCATCCCAAACCATCTCAATTGGGTTGAGGTCGGGGGATTGGGGAGGTCAGGTCATCTGATGCAGCACTCCACCACTCTCCTTGGTAAAATAGCCCTTACACAGCCTGGAGGTGTGTTGGGTCATTGTCCTGTTGAAAAACAAATGATAGTCCCTCTAAGCCCAAAACAGATGGGATGGCGTATCGCTGCAGAATGCCGTGGTAGCCATGCTGGTTAAGTGTGCCTTGAATTCAACCCTAAACACACAGCCAAGACAATGCAGGACTGGCTTCGGGACAAGTCTCTGAATTTCCTTGAGTGGCCCAGCCAGAGCCCGGACTTGAACCTGATCTAACATCTCTGGAAAGACCTGAAAATAGCTGAGCATCGACACTCCCCATCCAACCTGACAGAGCTTGAGAGGATCTGCAGATAAGAATGGGAGAAACTCCCCAAATACAGGTGTGCCAAGCTTGTAGCGTCATACCCAAGAAAACTCGAGTCTGTGATCGCTGCCAAAGGTGATTCAACAAAGTACTGTGTAAAGGGTCTGAATAGTTATGGAAATGTGACATTTAAAAGTTTTAGATTTTTTATACATTTTCAAACATTTCTAAAAAACATTTTTTTCTTTGTCATTATGGAGTATTGTATGTAGATTGATTAAGGAAAAACAAAACAATTTAATCCGTTTTATAATAATAATAATAATAATAATAATAATAATAATAATAATAATAATAATAATAATAATCAATAAGGCTGTAATGTAACCAAATGTGGAAAAAGTCAAGGGGTCTGAATACTTTCCGAAGGCACTGTAGGTTGAAGAGGGTGTGGCTCAAGCTGTCTCACCCCACGGCCCTGTGGAAAGAAATGTGTGTGTTTTTTGACCATTTTAACCACACACTTGTTGTTTGTGTACATGGAATTTCTAATGTTTTTTCCCCCATGCCAAATTGAGTCCAAATATATTTTTTGAAATCAAGAAAGCCTTTGTTTTGGTTTGTTTGATTGTCAACTAAGGTGTGCATGGTGAATACCTGGTCTGTATGGTAAGTTGGTAAAAAATATACAATTTTGACATTTGCTCAGTACATTGTTTTCACTGAGGAAATGTACGAGTCTGCTGTTAATGATAATGCAGAGGATTTTCCCAAGGTTAATGTTGACGTATATCCCACGGTAGTTATTGGGGTCAGATTTGTCTCCACTTTTGTGGATTGCGGTTATCAGCCCTTGGTTCCAAATATTGGGTTAGATGCCAGAGCTGAGGATGATGTTGAAGAGTTTAAGTATAGCCAATTGGAATTTGTGGTCTGTATATTTTATCAGTAAATTTGGGATACCATCGACACCACATGCCATTTTGGGTTGGAGTGTTTGTATTTTGTCCTGTAGTTCATTCAATGTAATTGGAGAATCCAGTGGGTTCTGGTAGTCTTTAATAGTTGATTCTAAGATTTGCATTTGATCATGTATATTTTTTTGCTGTTTGTTCTCTGTTATAGGGCCAAAAAGATTGGAGAAGTGGTTTATCCATACATCTCTGTTTTGGATAGATAGCTCTTCGTGTTGTTGTTTGTTTAGTGTGTTCCAATTTTCCCGGAAGTGGTTAGATTCTATGGATTCTTTAATTACATTGAGCTGATTTTTTTTGACGTACTGTTCCTTCTTTTTCCGTAGTGCATTTCTGTATTGTTTTAGTGATTCACCATTGTTTTTTGTTGGATAGTGTCACGATCGTCTGAGGAAACGGACCAATACGCAGCGTGTTGAGCGAACATCGTAGACTTTATTATAAAGAAACCACGATCAAAACAACAAACCAAATATGACGAAAGTGAAGTCCAATACTGATAATGACTAACAGCAACAAGGAAACAAAAACCCACCAAACCAAGGTGAAACCACACAGTATAAATATGGCTCCCAATCAGAGACAACGAGCCGACAGCTGACACTCGTTACCTCCGATTGGGAGTCATATGACTAAATCAACATCAAAACCAAACATAGAAATGAAACAACTAGATCCCACATAGAACTACACCCAAATGAAAATGACAACCCTGGCTCACTACTAAGAGTCCCGGAGCCAGAACGTCACAGATAGGTTTCTGTTTCTTTCTTAGGTTTTTGCATTCTTCATCAAACCATTTGTCACTGTTGTTAATTTTCTTAGGCTGTCTGCTTGACATTTTTAGATTTGATCGGGAAGCTGAAAGGTCAAATATACTGTTTAGGTTTTCTACTGCCAAGTTTACACCTTCACTATTACAGTGAAACATTTTTCCCCAGGAAGTTGTCTAAAAGCGATTTAATGTGTTCTTGCCTAATTATTTTCTGGTATGTTTCCACACTACTTTCCTTCCATCTATAGCATTTCTTCATGTTGTTGAGTTAATTTGGCTTTGATGCCTCGTGATTGAGTATTGCTGTGATGCGTGTGATAGAAGGAGTCAGGCACAGGAGAGTAATACGTATTCAAAGAGTTTATCCCGTCGATAAACAGTTGAGAAAGCATGCGACAACAACACTCAGGCACAGGGGAAAAATACTACCCTGGCAACAACAAGGTAAGGGTAGCTCAACCGAGCTACACACAGCTCACAACAAGCAATCACCCACACAGACAAGGAAGCAGAGGGAACACTTATACAATGACTAATTGGGGATAAGGACCAGGTGTGTGTGATAAATTAGACAAGACAAGTGGAGTGATGATAAATGGATCGGCAGCAGCTAGTAAGCCGGTGACGACGAACGCCGAAACCTGCCCGAACAAGGAGGGGAGGCAGCCTCAGCGGAAGTCGTGACACATTGCTCTGTTCAAGTAGACTGTGATTTTGTTGTGATCTGATAGGGGTGTCAGTGGGCTGACTGTGAACGCTCTGAGAGACTCTGGGTTGAGGTCAGTGATAAAGGAATCTACAGTCCTACTGCCAATGATGAGCTTTTTTTTTTTTTTTTTGTCATTTAGCAGACGCTCTTATCCAGAGCGACTTACAGTTAGTGAGTGCATACATTATTTTTTATTTTTTCATACTGCCCCCCCCGTGGGAATCAAACCCACATCCCTGGCATTGCAAACGCCATGCTCTACCAACTGAGCTACATCCCTGCCGGCTATTCCCTCCCCTACCCTGGACGACACTGGGCCAATTGTGCGCCGCCCCATGGGTCTCCCGGTCGCGGCCAGCTACGACAGAGCCTAGCACTGAGATGCAGTGCCTTAGACCACTGCGCCACTCAGGAGATTAGGTGTACCTACCGTAAGAGTCCCCTCGAAGCCTACCATTGGCTATATTCAGACCCAGCGTGCGACAGAGCTGCAGGAGTTGTTACCCATTTTTGTTTGTTGTTTTGCCATAGTTGTGTCTAGGGGGGCATATTTGGGAGGGAATGCTGTCACCTCCAGGTAGGTGTTTATCCCCCTGTGTGCTGAGAGTGTCAGGTTCTTGTCCAGTTCTGGCATTTAGGTCGCCACAGACTAGTACATGTCCCTGGGCCTGGAAATGGTTGATCCCCCCCTCTAGGATGGAGAAGGTGTCATCGTTAAAGTATGGGGATTCTATTGGGGGGGTATAGGTTACACACACTTCTCTCTTGAGATAATTTCCTTATTAATTTCTAGTCAGATGTAAAATGTTCCTGTATTGTCTAATTTAATAGACTGGGATCGGTCTGCTCTATACCAAATTAGCATACCCCCTGAGTCCCTTCCCTGTTTCACACCTGGTAGTTTGGTGGATGGGAATACCAGCTCTCTGTAACCTAGAGGGCAACCAGTGGGTCCGTCTCCTCTATAACATGTTTCTTGTAGGATGACAATGTCTGTATTTTCTGATTTCTTGGGTGGTTGGGGTGGTCTGGACTGGGTGGGGTGGGGGTGGTTGGAGTGGGGGTGGGGAAGGTTGGGGAGGGGGTGGGGGGTGGGGATGTGGCTGGTGATGCTGTGGTCTGGATGTAGCGCTCTCTCTCTCTCTCCGCAGAAAACATGTAATCTGTTATTGAGCACAAAGAAGGTGTTGTTCAACAAAGGGTTCATGAGAGACATACACTACTTGTTAAATTACTACATAAATATGTGTGTGAAATATAGGGTGCTGTGGTCATCAACTCACCAGTCATTTCACCACACTGACCTCTAGATGGTGGTGTTTACCGTAAAAAACACAGAGACCCTCGCTGTTGAAGAACTGCTGCTGCTGCTGCAAGACTGTGTCCAACACACAGCCTCTCTCTCTCTCTCCCTCTCTCTCTCTCTCCCTCTCTCTCTCTCTCTCTCTCTCTCTCTCTCTCTCTCTCTCTCTCTCTCTCTCGCTCTCTCTCTGTCTCTCTCTCTCTCTCTCTCTCTCTCTCTCTCTCTCTCTCTCTCTCTCTCTCTCTCTCTCTCTCTCTCTCTCTCTCTCTCTCTCTCTCTCTCTCTCTCTCTCTCTCTCTCTCTCTCTCTCTCTCTCTCTCTCTCTCTCTCTCTCTCTCTCTCTCTCTCTCTCTCTCTCTCTCTCTCTCTCTCTCTCTCTCTCTCTCTCTCTCTCTCTCTCTCTCTCTCTCTCTCTCTCTCTCTCTCTCTCTCTCTCTCTCTCTCTCTCTCTCTCTCTCTCAGATGAGAGGAACTCACACAGATGGATGCAAAATAGGAATGGGAAATAGCTAACTGCATTCAAATTCATGGATTGACAAGTCAAAATCAATATATTTTAACACCTTTAGATGCAGAACTTCTCTTTTGGATACCCTATTTATTTCTCACATGGAAAGTAGCTAAATGCCCATTCCAAAGGGATCTGTTGCTGTTAGAAGAGATGTCAGCCAAATTGGAAATTGTTCAATGTAATACGCTATCAGGCAAGTATTGATTAACTCTGTAATAGTCTGATATCCCTTAGTGGACAAATGACTTGACCCGTTACACCAGAGATACTGTGTTTATAACACTTAATAACAACCTACAATATAATTTAATCTGATCAGTGATCTGTAAAACATTCACTTATATAGAGCCTATTGCGCTATTTCATGGAGTGTAGGGCTATTTTAACTGCTGTGGCCGTATTCCAATGGTAGCCATGTGTAACTGACAAATCATATCTAGAAGGTCGGGTCTCCTCTGTTCCTTGTTGTATTATAATTTCCCCAAAATGTAATAAACATCCCTATAAGCGCTCTGTCATCTCATGGAAAGTATTGAGATAATAATAACGGTAAGGTTGGTGCAGTGATTGTCTCTGAATGAGTCGGCTCGAGCCTAAGGGGGCATCTCCGCAGCCTGCAGCATCTCACCGAGCGTTTCATCAGTCTGGTCGGTGCGTGGTAACCGATTTAACGGACGTTCCTCTCGACCAATCAGATATCTCTCTTCGATCCCATCAGCGAAACTGTAATAGAGCGGCCGTCCAATGAGGAGGGTCGGAGGTGGCGACGTGGTGTACTTCACCCCCCCATGGGTTTATTCAGAGTTAGTGCAAGATATTCAGTTCTGGGAGAGAGTGAAGGATAAACGGCACACACCATTCCACGCCGTCATAGCATTGAATGGACTTGATACGGGCTTGATCACGGATTCAATCAGATGCGTTCCAAGACAGTGAATATATATTATTTTTTCTTCTATTTTTTATTTTTTTTAACCCACGAAAGGAGGCGCCGTGTCAACGGACAGCGTCAGTAAACTTGACACATGATGGGACAAGCTAGCGGTGTGCATTATTGTATCAGTGGGCGATTTTCACCTAAACAGGTAGCAAGCCAAGCTGACTATCTTTACCGTAGGCTACCGTTGGCAAATGACACGACTGATATGGGAGCTACCGGCGATGCGGAATGACTTCACGGTCCGCCACTGATCAGTTGATTTTGTTTGCGGGAGACGAGAATCATCTGCGACAACCGCAGTCGACATAATACGAAAGACTGAACGGAGCATCAACGCTTTTTTTTTCATGTAAAGTTCAATGCCAAAAAACGAACTGTGAAACGTTTAGAAGTATTATTCATTTTGTGGCTGTCCCCGCCAGCGCTGCTTTTTTTTCTTCTTCTCACAGTCAACTGCCGTTATATAGAACCCCCCAAAAAATCATTGCGCTTCACAGACACGGACTTGCAGAAATCTAACGGCTTCGATCAATAATGATATCTTACCACCGGAGTAAAAAACAGGATATTCTAACTCTGAATAGGATTTGTATCGAATAGGAGAGGAGGCTACTGTGCACAACCGCAATTTTGGGCATCAGAAGAAAACGCATTCCTATTATCGCATGCACTAAAGGGGATTTTTCTTTTGGATAACGGTAAGAACGCACTATTATCCTAAACATTTTAAAATTATATTTATTGTTGCTGCCTATTTACATCGGGTAAATAATGGTTAAATAAATCCTTTGAAAATCAAACACAGGGTATTTTTTTTATTCCATCCTATATCCTATTAATCACAATAATTTAAGCGTAATGGGATCTCGGCTGCCTGTAGCTCTCGGAAAGTTACAACGGGTGAAGCGCTTTATAGACGCGTTGAGGAGTCGTTATGGGTATAATGTGTAAGGGCTAAGTCACAGACTCGAATGGCTGCTTGAACGCTTGCTGCAGTATTATATTATCCTAAGGGCTTCTGGATGTAGCGGAAATAAGTGTCGAGGAGCCAAAGACGAAAGGAGAGGGGTAATGGTAGTTTAGATCAATTACATACTTTGAAGTTAGGTTACTTTTAATTCATTAATCAAGGACACTGCGATCCCATGTGTGTGAGAATAGGTTGCATTGTTTTATTCTGTAGCACATACCACATTTGCTGTAGTATTCTGATAAAAATATAGGATTATTTTTGGAGTGATATTGTGGTGGATATTTAAATTTGATTTCGTGCAATCTATCTAAGCACCAAGCCCAAAAGTGTGAGCACCCCTGATCTGTGTCTTTTACTGAAATAATTCTAATGCAACTGTTATCTATTCATAGGGTTGTCCGTGTGTGGAAAACTACCCTTCTTCAAATGCAAGAATTCACCAATCCCTCACTTTGACATTCAACATTGCATTGGAAGAAGAAGAAGCGTTTTTGAATTCCAGAAGGCAGGGTTTGAACACCGTAACTACAGGAACCGTTGTTACCATGGATCTAACAGACTGTTACCTGTTGGCCGCGCTTGTTGCCTGCTTTTGGATAGACCCTTCTATAGCCCAGGAACTGATCTACCCCATCAGAGAGGAGCTGCAGGAGAACGTTCTCATTGGAAACATACCAAAGGACCTGAACATCTCCCATACGAACGCTGCTACCGGAGCCAGCGCTAACCTGGTCTACAGGCTGGTGTCTAAAGCTGGGGACAACCCTCTGCTCAGGGTGCAGAGCAGCACGGGAGAGATATTTACAACCTCTAACCGCATTGACAGGGAGAGGCTCTGTCCCGGCCCCTCGTTCGAGGAGAGCGAGTGCTCCTTCGAGATCGAGGTGGTGATTTTACCCAACGACTACTTCAGACTGATCAAGATTAAGATCGTGGTCAAGGACACCAACGACAACGCTCCCATGTTCCCGTCTCCCGTCATCAACATCTCCATCCCGGAGAACACGCTGATCAACAGCCGTTTCGCCATCCCTTCCGCCACCGACCCCGACACCGGCCCCAACAGCGTCCACAGGTACCAGCTGGTGAACGGGCAAAGCGCCTTCGGGTTGGACATCGTGGAGACGCCGGAAGGGGAGAAGTGGCCGCAGCTCATCGTTCAGCAGAACCTGGACAGGGAGCAGAAGGACACGTACGTCATGAAGGTCAAGGTGGAGGACGGCGGCGCGCCGCAGAAATCCAGCACCGCCATCCTCCAAGTCACCGTCACGGACGTTAACGATAACAAACCGGTGTTCAAGGAGAGCCAGATCGAGGTCCACATACCGGAGAACTCGCCTATAGGGACGTCCGTGGTCCAGCTACAGGCTACGGACGCAGACGTCGGGGCGAATGCAGAAATCAAATTCATGTTGGGGACGCAGGTGTCCCCAGCTACCAAGAGACTGTTTGCTTTGAACGGCACCACTGGCCTTATAACCGTACAGCGGCCCCTCGACAGAGAGGAGACCGCCATACACAAGTTATCTGTGTTAGCGAGCGACGGCAGCTCCAGCCCTGCCAGAGCTACCATAACTATAAACGTGACCGACGTGAACGACAATCCACCGAACATTGATCTGAGATATATCATCAGTCCCATCAACGGCACTGTGTTCCTCTCAGAGAAAGACCCAATCAACACCAAGATAGCTCTGATCACTGTGTCGGACAAGGACACGGATGTCAATGGCAAAGTCATCTGTTTCATTGAGAAGGACGTCCCCTTTCACCTCAAAGCGGTGTACGACAACCAGTACCTACTGGAGACATCGGCGCTGCTCGACTTCGAGGGGACCAAAGAGTACAACTTCAAAATCATAGCCTCTGACTCGGGCAAGCCGAGCTTGAACCAGACAGCGTTGGTGAGGGTGAGGCTGGAGGACGAAAATGACAACCCGCCGATCTTCAGCCAGCCCGTCATCGAGCTGGCCGTCATGGAGAACAACAAACGTGATCTCTTCCTCACGATGCTCAGCGCCACCGATGAGGACAGCGGAAAAAACGCGGAGATCGTCTACCAGCTGGGCCCTAACGCCTCGTTCTTCGACCTGGACCGTAAAACCGGTGTCCTCACGGCCTCCCGGGTGTTCGATCGTGAGGACCAAGATCGGTTCCTCTTCACGGTAACGGCTCGGGACAACGGGACTCCTCCGCTCCAGAGCCAGGCGGCAGTCATCGTGACAGTACTCGACGAGAACGACAACAGCCCCAAGTTCACCCACAACCACTTCCAGTTCTTTGTGTCAGAGAACCTGCCCAAGTACAGCACGGTGGGGGTGATAACCGTCACAGACTCAGACGCCGGGGAAAATGCAGCCGTCACGCTGTCAATACTCAGCGACAACGAGAACTTTATCCTGGACCCGTACTCTGGAGTTATAAAGTCCAACGTGTCCTTCGACCGGGAACATCAGAGCTCCTACACCTTTGACGTTCGGGCGGTGGATAGCGGGCGGCCGCCAAGTTCCTCGGCCGCCAAGGTGACCATCAATGTCATCGACGTAAACGACAACATCCCCATCGTCATCTACCCCCCCTCCAACACCTCCTTCAAACTGGTCCCGCTCTCGTCCATCCCTGGGTCAGTGGTGGCTGAGGTCTTCGCTGTGGACGGTGACACGGGGATGAACGCAGAGCTCAAGTACACCATCGTGAGCGGCAACAACAAAGGTCTGTTCCGGATCGACCCTGTGACAGGAAATATCACCCTGGAGGAGAAGCCTGCTATCTCCGACATCGGCCTCCACCGGCTGGTCGTGAACATTAGCGACCTGGGCTACCCCAAGTCCCTGCACACCCTAGTGCTGGTGTTCCTCTACGTGAACGACACGGTCGGCAATGCCACGTTTATCTACGACCTCATCCGCCGCACCATGGAGACCCCCCTGGACAGGAACATCGGGGAGAGCAGCGAGACCTACCAGAGCGGAGACTATCTTACCATCATGATCGCCATCGTAGCCGGGGCGATGGTGGTGATTGTGGTGATCTTCGTGACGGTCCTGGTGCGCTGCCGCCACACCTCGCGGTTTAAGGCGGCCCAGAGAAAGAAGCAGGGCGCCGAGTGGATGTCTCCCAACCAGGAGAACAAGCAGAACAAGAAGAAGAAGCGTAAGAAAAGAAAGTCGCCCAAAAGCTCCCTCCTGAACTTTGTCACCATCGAGGAGAACAAGCCGGACGACGACCAGGCTCACGAGCCCATCAACGGCACCATCAGCCTGCCCGCCGAGCTAGAGGAGCAGGGCATGGGCCGCTTTGACTGGAACGCTGCTCCTCCCACCACCACCTTCAAGCCCTCCAGTCCGGACCTGGCCCGGCACTACAAGTCCGCTTCTCCGCAGTCCGCGTTCCACCTCAAAGCAGACACGCCGGTCTCCGCGAAGAAGCACCACGTGATTCAGGAGCTCCCGCTGGACAACACCTTCGTAGGGGGCTGTGATACTCTCTCCAAGAGATCCTCCACTAGCTCAGACCACTTCAGTGCCTCGGAGTGCAGTTCCCAGGGAGGATTCAAGACTAAGGGACCCATACACCCATCCAGACAGGTAAAAGATAACTTTTACTGGTCTATAAGTACTGCTTATAACTGCCCGGTCCAACAGTGTTGAGATCCTACTATATATTGTACACACTATAGCTGACGTGGTCTTAACGTATACACGTAAACACCAGTGAGAAAGAAAGGGGGGGAAGTACCTCCACTATAAGTCCCACTATAATTCCCACTGTACCTTTTAAAAAAACCCAAAAAAAACAAAAAAAACTTGAGGATGAATTTCATGAATTCACGTATGACATGTGGTTAGCTATGGACTGAAACAAAATCACATGGAGCATTTCCCCCCTTTGAATCTCCTACCTACAGACTCTTGCTGTTTATTATGTTCCCCTGTTTTTTAAAAGTTATTTAAAAGGATATTTCAATCAAACGTGTTCCAATGGCGGACAACCGCCTAAAGCCTGGTCAGATTCCACAGACACGTGACCTTTAATGGGGTCTCAGAGGTTGAATGAGATAAATGGTGGCCGCGCGTCAAATGGCCCCTTGTTCCCTTTGTAGTGCACTACGTTTGACCAAGGTCCATAGGGGCGTAGTGCACTATAAAGGGGACAGTGTGCCATTTGGGGTGCAGCCTAGATGGTTGATATTGATTATGGTGCAAAGATACAAAATAATGCCTTTCGAAAACATTTTTTGTGAAAGAAACATTTTTTTCTCGCCTGTCTACTCAGCTCACCAGCTCACCATTTTGATTATATTATGGAAACAATCTTGTACCACAACCTCCAATAGTGAAACCACTCTTGTGTTATCTTTACTGAGTCTCCTAGACAACACGATGCTTCCAGCTTCTGACAATCATCACTATATCATTTATCTTGTGTCTAAAAAAAAAAAAAAATACGTTGACATTCCCCTTTCCCCTCATGACGTTCTATATGAAATGTGTGCGTAGACGTTATTTGTAGATCTCTATATGTGTGTGTATAATATTACTACAACGACACACAGTACCCTCGACCTGCTTGCTACTTGAAGTGAGAGTTAGAACCGTAGTAGTAATAAACTACTATTATTATAATATACTAAACTAATAATTGATACTTAATTGTTGAGTAATATCAGTAGAGGAAACAACCCAATCATCAGAGCTTAAACCGACCATATTCTCCTCCTCTCTCTACGGTGAATCACTGTCCTATCCTAGCCAGCTAACTGTGTGTGTGTGTGTGTGCGTGTGCGTGTGTGTGTGTGTGTGTGTGTGTGTGCGTGCGGCCATTACGGAACCTGATACACATCCAATTGAAAAAGGATTATTCAATAATGAGGACTCAGATTCCAACCTAATCCATGATGTGTTTTTATCAAAGCATTATTAATTTGTCCTGCTAATAAACCCCCCAACACAACATGCTCTTCCTGGTGTAGTAGGGAAGGGGAGGAGCTACATGGAGGGAGAGAGAGAGAGAGAGAGAGAGAGAGAGAGAGAGAGAGAGAGAGAGAGAGAGAGAGAGAGAGAGAGAGAGAGACAGACAGAGAGAGAGAGAGAGAGAGAGAGAGAGAGAGAGAGAGAGAGAGAGAGAGAGAGAGAGAGAGAGAGAGAGAGAGAGAGAGAGAGAGAGAGAGGGAAGGAGGTGTGGTGATAGATGAAAGGGTGGAGGTACATCACCTGAAGAGGGCACTGTTGCTCTGCTTGGCATTCCCTGGCACTGAGCCAACCTGCAGTAGTACCCCTAATGCATTGGGAGGAGAAGAAGGAGAGAGATGGAGAGCAGCCTGTGTTTGTGGCTCTCTCCTCTCCTCAGTGAAATACTCATATCTAATGCTTTGGGAGAAGGAAGGAAGGAAGGAAGGAAGGAGAGGAGAGAGAGAGAGAGAGAGAGAGAGAGAGAGAGAGAGAGAGAGAGAGAGAGAGAGAGAGAGAGAGACATGTTATTCCAAATAGTAGTGGTACGGGTGGTAGGGGTTGATGGTAATGATAGCTGTTTGTGGCTCTCTCCTCTCTGAACCTCAGTGAAATACTCATGCCTAACAACGTGGCTAAATGCACAGGCAGATTGATAATGGAAGACGAATCACTGATAAGAGCTATCCGGAAGAGAGAGAGAGCGCGTGTACAGGAGGTAGATGGAGGGATGGGGGGATGGAGGAGGGAAGGAGGGATGGGGGGGATGGGGGGACAGTGTGACTCCTGTTGATGCATCACATCTCTGGGTCGATGCCTCAGAGGGTGTAACAGAAAGCTGATGGCAAACAAAAGAAGCATTCAGGTCTGGTCTGCTGGTGTTCAGTCTTCTAAAGCTCTATAGTGGAGGGGGTGGTGGAGGGGGAGATGGGGGAGGGTGGGGTGGGGGTGGGGGGCATAGGAGAGGAGGGGTGGTGGAGGGGGAGATGGGGGAGGGTGGGGGGGGTGGGGGGGGCATAGGAGGGAGGGGTGGTGGAGGGGGAGATGGGGGAGGGTGGGGTGGGGTGGGGGGCATAGGAGGGGGAGGGGTGGTGGAGGGGGAGATGGGGGAGGGTGGGGTGGGGTGGGGTGGGGGGGGCATAGGAGGGGAGGGGTGGTGGTGGGGGAGATGGGGGAGGGTGGGGGTGGGGTGGGGTGGGGGGGCATAGGAGGGAGGGGGTGGTGGAGGGGGAGATGGGGAGGGTGGGGTGGGGTGGGGTGGGGTGGGGTGGGGGGGCATAGGAGGGGAGGGGTGGTGGTGGTGGTGGGGAGGGGGTAGCCACAATTCAATGTAAGATTCATTGTGATCGATATGTTCTAATAAATGACGCGGAGAAGCCAGTGTGGTGTGGTCCGTTGTGTCCTGGCTATGCACTGTGTATTCTGTGTGTATGTGGCCACAGTATCTACAGTAGCCTGCAATAACCTCTGACCCCAGATAATGGATAAACACAGACGGTATGCAAACGTGACTGATCTCACTGGACGTCTCAGGATGCTGCTCAGGGGGGCCGGGTGCGTCTCAGCCCTATGGGGCTCTGATTAAAAAAATAGTGCACTATATAGAGAATAGGATGCAGTTTGGAACGCTCCCTCCTCTCCTTACTAAATGGTGCAGTGGAATCACGACAACAGACTATCTAGTTAGTGATCACAGCAGGAGGATGGGGTCAGCAACATCATTACACAGCCAGTAGAGAACAGGACAACACTGTCCTGGTTCCAGGGGATGGGGTCAGCAACATCATAACTCAACCATTAGAGAACAGGACAACACTGTCCTGGTTCCAGGTGGATGGGGTCGGCAACATCATTACACAACCATTAGAGAACAGGACAACACTGTCCTGGTTCCATGTGGATGGGGTCAGCAACATCATTACACAGCCATTAGAGAACAGGACAACACTGTCCTGGTTCCATGGGGATGGGGTCAGCAACATCATTACACAGCCATTAGAGAACAGGACAACACTGTCCTGGTTCCAGGAGGATGGGGTCGGCAACATCATTACACAGCCATTAGAGAACAGGACAACACTGTCCTGGTTCCAGGAGGATGGGGTCGGCAACATCATTACACAGCCATTAGAGAACAGGACAACACTGTCCTGGTTCCAGGAGGGATGGGGTCAGCTAACATCATTACACAACCATTAGAGAACAGGACAACACTGTCCTGGTTCCAGGAGGATGGGGTCAGCTAACATCATTACACAGCCATTAGAGAACAGGACAACACTGTCCTGGTTCCAGGAGGATGGGGTCAGCTAACATCATTACACAACCATTAGAGAACAGGACAACACTGTCCTGGTTCCATGGGGATGGGGTCAGCAACATCATTACACAACCATTAGAGAACAGGACAACACTGTCCTGGTTCCAGGTGGATGGGGTCAGCAACATCATTACACAACCATTAGAGAACAGGACAACACTGTCCTGGTTCCATGGGGATGGGGTCGGCAACATCATTACACAACCATTAGAGAACAGGAAAACACTGTCCTGGTTCCAGGAGGATGGGGTCAGCAACATCATTACACAAGCATCATCTAGGAAACCAAGGCAACGTTCCCAAAAATGTGTGGTTTGTCCCAATAATATCTCCTTTCTCCTGAAGTGTGGTTCACTACTTCCCACAAATCTAAAAGCATTGTATTGGTGTCGTAGTGGGTTAGTGGGAGTTGCCACCATATTTCCGATACCAGTCGTCTCCTTTCAAATCATTGAAGGGAAGTGAACAAGAGCACACTTTGGGAGGAGGAGGTGAACACTGGGGGTCATCGTTATATAATCACTGTCTTTCGCTTTGTACCAGCTTGTTTTTTTTAAAATGTATTTTTAAGGGGAGACGAGGGGTGAAGGGTGTTCGAGGCCCCCTTGGTTGATCTCTGTGATGTATACCCTGTGTGTGTCCTAAATACTACCCTATTCCCTACATAGTGTAGTACCACATGGGCCCTGGGGCAGGGCGGCAGGTAGCTTAGTGGGTAAGAGCGTTGTGCCAGTAACCGAAAGGTCGCTGGTTCTAATCCCCGAGCCGACTAGGTGAAAAAAAATCTGTTGATTTGCCCTTAAGCAAGGCACTTAACCCTAATTCTCCTGTATGTCGCTCTGGATAAGAGCGTCTGCTAAATTACTAAAATGTTTTTTTAAAAATGTAAATGGTGAAAAGTAGTGCACTACATAGGGAATAGGGTGCCATTTGGGACTCAACCCCCTGCTATATTTGACTCCTGTTCTGGAGGATTTTTTTAAAATGGTGTTTGCGATAGCGGGGTTTTAAGTTAGTCAATAAAGTAGTGCATGAAACATTTTCATTTGAATGGTTAAACTGCACATCTGGTTCTCACACACAGACGTTGACTCCGCAGGGTTCTCATCTGCACTGGCACTCACCTTTACTAAACTCTACAGCCATTGGCCCGTATTAACAGAGTGAAGCAAAGGATCGCATTGCCTTTTAGATCATATTTGTATGGGCTGGTGGGGGGGGACCTGATCCCATATCAGCACCCCTACGCTGAGATGCTTGTGAATCCAAGCCATTGAGTCCAATCCAACAGGAATCCAACAGCTCTCATATCACTGTCAGCTGACTGGCAACGTGTAGTGAGGTTGGTGGTCCTGCGTGGCTCGTTGGGTAGAGTGATGCCAAGGTCATGGGGTCAAATCCCAACACGGGTGACATACTGTGTACATACTAAACACGTGGATATATATTCACTGTAGTGTAAGTCAACCTTAAACCCACAGAATATTAATATCGAACAACCTTAAACCCACAGAATATTAATATCGAACAACCTTAAACCCACAGAATATTAATATCGAACAACCTTAAA
>NW_025535148.1:70000-75000 GCF_020615455.1 Coregonus clupeaformis | reverse complement strand
TAGAACGTACACCTTTAAAATATGCGTCTGATTGAGTTTTTCTACTTTCTGAGTGAATGACCTACTGAGGTGACTTGCTGCTGTAAGAGGAGAGCTTCTTAGTTAACAACAATACACTGATGTAGGAAATATGACTTCACTTCTGTCTCTTAGTTAACAACAATACACTGATGTAGGAAATATGACTTCACTTCTGTCTCTTAGTTAACAACAATACACTGATGTAGGAAATATGACTTCACTTCTGTCTCTTAGTTAACAACAATACACTGATGTAGGAAATATGACTTCACTTCTGTCTCTTAGTTAACAACAATACACTGATGTAGGAAATATGACTTCACTTCTGTCTCTTAGTTAACAACAATACACTGATGTAGGAAATATGACTTCACTTCTGTCTCTAAGCATATCCTGCTCACTGTAACCCGCTGTGTAATCTCTGCTATCAATAACGTAGGCCTACTGCACCGTATCAAAGCTTAGCTTCCACTGGAAGCAGACGGAGACTGTTAGGGGCTTGGTCCTACGGAAGAATGATCTGCTTTATAGCTTCAGGTTTGGGACCTTTGGTCTGGTTTCCTGGACACAGATTGCGACTAGTCGTGGACTAAAAAAAGCATTCTCCCAACGGAGAAACGCTTGTGTCAATGAAAACCCGCCGCCCCCCTCAATGTCCAGGTGGGTGAACAGGAAGTGAGGTGCATGGTGGGGTTGTTGGGATGTGAATACTGTGGATCTATCAGAGCCTGTTATGTCCAGGTGGGTGAACAGGAAGTGAGGTGCATGGTGGGATTGTTGGGATGTGAATACTGTGGATCTATCAGAGCCTGTTATGTCCACAGGGTGGAACAGCAACATAAAGACTCCTCCCACTTCATGCTCTTCCTGTTACTCCTTTTGTTGACTTCCTTGTTAATGTTGCTGGTGGCATTTTTCTACACT
Organism: Coregonus clupeaformis; assembly: GCF_020615455.1. NCBI lineage: Eukaryota > Metazoa > Chordata > Actinopteri > Salmoniformes > Salmonidae > Coregonus > Coregonus clupeaformis. Next base: position 74,055 of record NW_025535148.1, on the reverse strand, counting down.
AAGCAAGGTCGATTGATGTAAGCCATCGTCCTCAGTTGTTTCGGTCAAAAGAAGATGCCGTCCGCCGGCTCCATTACCGAATAACACAGTTATAACGGCTGCTAAATTAAGCTGCCGTCCACCGGCTCCATTACCGAATAACACAGTTATAACGCTGCTAAATTAAGCTGCCGTCCACCGGCTCCATTACCGAATAACACAGTTATAACGGCTGCTAAATTAAGCTGCCGTCCACCGGCTCCATTACAGAATAACACAGTTATAACGGCTGCTAAATTAAGCTGCCGTCCACCGGCTCCATTACCGAATAACACAGTTATAACGCCTGCTAAATTAAGCTGCCGTCCGCCGGCTCCATTACAGAATAACACAGTTATAACGGCTGCTAAATTAAGCTGCCGTCCACCGGCTCCATTACCGACTAACACAGTTATAACGGCTGCTAAATTAAGCTGCCGTCCACCGGCTCCATTACCGAATAACACAGTTATAACGCTGCTAAATTAAGCTGCCGTCCGCCGGCTCCATTACAGAATAACACAGTTATAACGCCTGCTAAATTAAGCTGCCGTCCACCGGCTCCATTACCGAATAACACAGTTATAACGCTGCTAAATTAAGCTGCCGTCCACCGGCTCCATTACAGAATAACACAGTTATAACGCCTGCTAAATTAAGCTGCGGTCCACCGGCTCCATTACAGAATAACACAGTTATAACGCTGCTAAATTAAGCTGCCGTCCGCCGGCTCCATTACAGAATAGCACAGTTATAACGCCTGCTAAATTAAGCTGCGGTCCACGGCTCCATTACAGAATAACACAGTTATAACGCTGCTAAATTAAGCTGCCGTCCACCGCTCCATTACCGAATAACACAGTTATAACGCTGCTAAATTAAGCTGACGTCCACCGGCTCCATTACAGAATAACACAGTTATAACGCCTGCTAAATTAAGCTGCCGTCCACCGGCTCCATTACAGAATAACACAGTTATAACGCCTGCTAAATTAAGCTGCCGTCCACCGGCTCCATTACCGAATAACACAGTTATAACGCTGCTAAATTAAGCTGACGTCCACCGGCTCCATTACAGAATAACACAGTTATAACGCTGCTAAATTAAGCTGCCGTCCACCGGCTCCATTACCGAATAACACAGTTATAACGCTGCTAAATTAAGCTGCGGTCCACCGGCTCCATTACCGAATTTATTTACTTCTGAAACGTGGTGTCACGTCATCTTTTGTCAGCCTCCATCTATCGCTCGCCAACCCCCAGTGTATGCGTCCCAAATGGCACCCTATTCCTAAATAGTGCACTACCATTAGACCAGGGCCCATAACCCTGGTTAATAAGTAGTGCACTGTAGAATAGGGGGGCCATTTGGGACGCATGGCTAGATAGATGATCAGCTTTACAGATCAGAGAGACGTCCAATACATCCACCACATACTATATAGTGCCCTATTGGTCCTGGTTAAAAGTAGTGTACTACCCTATATATAGTGCCCTATTGGTCCTGGTTAAAAGTAGTGTACTACCCTATATATAGTGCCCTATTGGTCCTGGTTAAAAGTAGTGTACTACCCTATATATAGTGCCCTATTGGTCCTGGTTAAAAGTAGTGTACTACCCTATATATAGTGCCCTATTGGTCCTGGTTAAAAGTAGTGTACTACCCTATATATAGTGCCCTATTGGTCCTGGTTAAAAGTAGTGTACTACCCTATATAGTGCCCTGTTGGTCCTGGTTAAAAGTAGTGTACTACCCTATATATAGTGCCCTATTGGTCCTGGTTAAAAGTAGTGTACTACCCTATATATAGTGCCCTATTGGTCCTGGTTAAAAGTAGTGTACTACCCTATATATAGTGCCCTATTGGTCCTGGTTAAAAGTAGTGTACTACCCTATATATAGTGCCCTATTGGTCCTGGTTAAAAGTAGTGTACTACCCTATATATAGTGCCCTATTGGTCCTGGTTAAAAGTAGTGTACTACCCTATATATAGTGCCCTATTGGTCCTGGTTAAAAGTAGTGTACTACCCTATATATAGTGCCCTATTGGTCCTGGTTAAAAGTAGTGTACTACCCTATATATAGTGCCCTATTGGTCCTGGTTAAAAGTAGTGTACTACCCTATATATAGTGCCCTATTGGTCCTGGTTAAAAGTAGTGTACTACCCTATACAGCGAGGGAATAAAGTATTTGATCCCCTGCTGATTTTGTACGTTTGCCCACTGACAAAGAAATGATCAGTCTATAATTTTATTGGTAGGTTTATTTGAACAGTGAGAGACAGAATAACAACAAAAAAATCCAGAAAAACGTATGTCAAAAATGTTATAAATTGATTTGCATTTTAATGAGGGAAATAAGTATTTGACCCCTCTGCAAAACATGACTTAGTACTTGGTGGCCAAACCCTTGTTGGCAATCACAGAGGTCAGACGTTTCTTGTAGTTGGCCACCAGGTTTGCACACATCTCAGGAGGGATTTTGTCCAACTCCTCTTTGCAGATCTTCTCCAAGTCATTAAGGTTTCGAGCCTGACGTTTGGCAACTCGAACCTTCAGCTCCCTCCACAGATTTTCTATGGGATTAAGGTCTGGAGACTGGCTAGGCCACTCCAGGACCTTAATGTGCTTCTTCTTGAGCCACTCCTTTGTTGCCTTGGCCGTGTGTTTTGGGTCATTGTCATGCTGGAATACCCATCCACGACCCATTTTCAATGCCCTGGCTGAGGGAAGGAGGTTCTCACCCAAGATTTGATGGAACATGGCCCCGTCCATCGTCCCTTTGATGCGGTGAAGTTGTCCTGTCCCCTTAGCAGAAAAACACCCTGAAAGCATAATGTGTGTCTGTGTGTGTGTCTGTGTGTGTGTCTGTGTGTGTGACTGTGTGTGTGTCTGTGTGTCTGTGTGTGTGTCTGTGTGTGTGTCTGTGTGTGTGTGTGTGTTTGTGTGTGTCTGTGTGTGTGTCTGTCTGTCTGTGTGTCTGTGTGTGTGTGTGTCTGTGTCTGTGTGTGTTTCTCTGTGTGTGTCTGTGTGTGTGTCTGTGTGTGTGTCTGTGTGTGTGTCTGTGTGTGTGTGTGTGTGTGTGTGTCTGTGTGTGTGTCTGTGTGTTTGTGTTTATGTTGTTGCTGAGTGTGCGTGTCCGTCTCTTTTGGATGGCAGCCCAGAACAGTCAGAACCATCCACCTCTGTGTCATTTCGCAAAGCAAATGGATTCTGATAGAGAAGCTCCAGACACTGGCTTTGAGAACCAAGGAGACGAATACAAGCAGGAAGTCACAGGTAGTCTAGTCTGTCGTTCATCCATTCATTCATATATTCATCTTCATGCTTTTGCTAACATCCACAACCCCAATTGGATTGGCCATGTCCTATTGTAGTCAACAAACTCATTCCCGGCCAACACTGATCCATGAATACATTTTGAACACTGCATGATTAAAAACACAATGACTACCAACAACCTCAAAACCCACTTTAGTGTGGTCCACTAAGACATCCTTAAACCGTACGGATCATTTACATTCACGTCATTTAGCAGACGCTCTTATCCAGAGCCACTTACAAATTGGTGCATTCACCTTATGATAGCCAGTGGGGACAACCACTTTTTTTTCTTTATGGGTTGGGGGGTGTGGGGGAGGGAGGGGTAGAAGGATCAGAATGCTTTCAGTCCAAATGGGCCTTTCTTTGGTTCTGTAAATTGAGGAGACCGGAGTACAGGGTGGAAGAAAATGTTTCTTGACTGCTTTGTTTATTTACAACTCATTAGGACAATAAGATTGATGATGATGATGAATCAATGCTCCTCCTCCATTCCTCCTCTCCCCCCCAACTCCCAAATGACACCCTATTTCCTATGTAGTGCACTACTTTGACCAGTGCACCAAAGGGCTCTGGTATGGTGCTCTATGGAGATTTTGATCACCAGCGTGAGGTCACATCTATCTACTGACGGGGTTTTAGACAATCAAAACAGACCCCCCCTCCCTCCCTTTCCCTTCAGTTAATCAGTTGTCACTTTTGGGGTGCCCAGGG
>NW_025535148.1:52500-65000 GCF_020615455.1 Coregonus clupeaformis | reverse complement strand
TTCCTGTAGTCCACAATCATCTCCTTTGTCTTGGTCACGTTGAGGGAGAGGTTGTTGTCCTGGCACCACACGGCCAGATCTCTGACCTCCTCCCCTATAGGCTGTCTCATCGTTGTCGGTGATCAGGCCTACCACTGTTGTGTCGTCGGCAAACTTAATGATGGTGTTGGAGTCGTGCCTGGCCATGCAGTCATGGGTGAACAGAGAGTACAGGAGGGGACTGAGCACCCACCCCTGAGGGGCCCCCGTGTTGAGGATCAGTGTGGCAGATGTGTTGTTACCTACCCTTACCACCTGGGGGCGGCCCGTCAGGAAGTCCAGGATCCAGTTGCAGAGGGAGGTGTTTAGTCCCAGGATCCTTAGCTTAGTGATGAGCTTAGAGGGCACTATGGTGTTGAATGCTGAGCTGTAGTCAATGAATAGCATTCTCACGTAGGTGTTCCTCTTGTCCAGGTGGGAAAGGGCAGTGTGGAGTGCGATAGAGATTGCATCATCTGTGGATCTGTTGGGGCGGTATGCAAATTGGAGTGGGTCTAGGGTTTCTGGGATTATGCTGTTGATGTGAGCCATGACCAGTCTTTCAAAGCACTTCATGGCTACAGACGTCAGTGCTACGGGTCGGTAGTCATTTAGGCAGGTTATCTTAGAGTTATTGGGCACGGGGACTATGGTGGTCTGCTTGAAACATGTTGGTATTACAGACTCAGTCAGGGACATGTTGAAAATGTCAGTGAAGACACTTGCCAGTTGGTCAGCACATGCTCGGAGTACACGTCCTGGTAATCCGTCTGGCCCTGCGGCCTTGTGAATGTTGACCTGCTTAAAAGTCTTACTCACATCGGCTACGGAGAGCGTGATCACATAGTCATCCGGAACAGCTGGTGCTCTCATGCATGCTTCAGTGTTGCTTGCCTCGAAGCGAGCATAGAAATGGTTTAGCTCGTCTGGTAGGCTTGTGTCACTGGGCAGCTCGCGGCTGTGCTTCCCTTTGTAGTCTGTAATAGTTTTCAAGCCCTGCCACATCCGGCTTGAGCGTCAGAGCCAGTGTAGTATGATTCAATCTTAGACCTGTATTGACTCTTTGCCTGTTTGATGGTTCGTCGGAGGTCATAGCGGGATTTCTTATAAGCGTCCGGGTTAGAGTCCCGTTCCTTGAAAAGCGGCAGCTCTACCCTTTAGCTCAGTGCGGATGTTTCCTGTAATCCATGGCTTCTGGTTGGGGTATGTACGTACGGTCACTGTGAGGACGACATCATCGATGCACTTATTGATGAAGCCAGTGACTGATGTGGTGTACTCCTCAATGCTGTCTGAAGAATCCCGGAACATGTTCCAGTCTGTGCTAGCAAAACAGTCCTGTAGCTTAGCATCTGCGTCATCTGACCACTTTTTTATTAACCGAATCACTGGTGCTTCCTGCTTCAGTTTTTGCTTATAAGCAGGAATCAGGAGGATAGAGTTATGGTCAGATTTGCCAAATGGAGGGCGAGGGAGAGCTTTGTATGCGTCTCTGTGTGTGGAGTAAAGGTGGTCTAGAGTTTTTTTCCCTCTGGTTGCACATTTAACATGCTGGTAGAAATTAGGTAGAACGGATTTAAGTTTCCCTGCATTAAAGTCCCCGGCCACTAGGAGCGCTGCATCTGGATGAGCGTTTTCCTGTTGATTAATGGCCTTGTACAACTCATTCAGTGCAATCTTAATGCCAGCATTGGTTTGTGGTGGTAAATAGACAGCTATGAAAAATATAGCTGAAAACTCTCTTGGTAAATAGTGTGGTCTACAGCTTATCATAAGATACTCTACCTCAGGCGAGCAAAACCTCGAGACTTCCTTAGTATTTGATTTTGTGCACCAGCTGTTGTTTACAAATATACAGAGACCGCCACCCCTTGTCTTACCAGAGTCAGACGTTCTGTCCTGCCGATGTAGCGTATAGCCTGCTAGCTGAATGTTATCATTGTTGTCGTTCAGCCACGACTCCGTGAAACATAAGATATTACAGTTTTTAATGTCCCGTTGGTAGGATAACCGTAATCTTAAATCGTCCATTTTATTCTCAAAAGCTTGAACGTTGGCTAATAGGATTGATGGAAGAGGCAGTTTACTCGCTCGCCGTCGGATCTTACAAGGCACCCGGATCTGCGTCCGCGATATCTCCGTCTCTTCCTCACGCGAATGACGGGGATCTGGGCCTTGTCGGGTGTCTGTAGGATATCCTTCGCGGCCGCCTCGTTGAAGAAAAAATCTTCGTCCAATGCGAGGTGAGTAATCGCTGTCCTGATATCCAGAAGCTCTTTTTGGTTATAAGAGACGATGGCAGAAACATTATGTACAAAATAAATTACAAATAACGCGGAAAAACACACATAATAGTACAATTGGTTAGAGGGCTGTAAAACGGCAGCCATCTTCTCCGGCGCTGTTATACTCATCCATTCCATGTTGCTAGGGGTTTCCACATTCCTTTATCACCCATCCATTCCATGTTGCTAGGGGGTTCCACAAATCCCTTTATCACCCATCCATTCCATGTTGCTAGGGGTTTCCACATTCCTTTATCACCCATCCATTCCATGTTGCTAGGGGGTTCCACAAATCCCTTTATCACCCATCCATTCCATGTTGCTAGGGGGTTCCACATTCCTTCATCACCCATCCATTCCATGTTGCTAGGGGGTTCCACATTCCTTTATCACCCATCCATTCCATGTTGCTAGGGGGTTCCACATTCCTTTATCACCCATCCATTCCATGTTGCTAGGGGGTTCCACATTCCTTCATCACCCATCCATTCCATGTTGCTAGGGGGTTCCACATTCCTTTATCACCCATCCATTCCATGTTGCTAGGGGGTTCCACAAATCCCTTTATCACCCATCCATTCCATGTTGCTAGGGGGTTCCACATTCCTTTATCAAATCAAATCAAATCAAATCAAATTTTATTGGTCACATGCGCCGAATACAACAGGTGCAGACATTACAGTGAAATGCTTACTTACAGCCCTTAACCAACAGTGCATTTATTTTAAACAAAAAAAGTAAGAATAAAACAACAACAAAAGAAGTGTTGAGAAAAAAAGAGCAGAAGTAAAATAAAGTGACAGTAGGGAGGCTATATATACAGGGGGGTACCGTTGCAGAGTCAATGTGCGGGGGCACCGGCTAGTTGAGGCAGTTGAGGTAATATGTACATGTGGGTAGAGTTAAAGTGACTATGCATAAATACTTAACAGAGTAGCAGCAGCGTAAAAGGGATGGGGTGGGGGGGCAGTGCAAATAGTCCGGGTAGCCATGATTAGCTGTTCAGGAGTCTTATGGCTTGGGGGTAGAAGCTGTTGAGAAGTCTTTTGGACATAGACTTGGCACTCCGGTACCGCTTGCCGTGCGGTAGCAGAGAGAACAGTCTATGACTAGGGTGGCTGGAGTCTTTGACAATTTTGAGGGCCTTCCTCTGACACCGCCTGGTATAGAGGTCCTGGATGGCAGGGAGCTTTGCCCCAGTGATGTACTGGGCCGTACGCACTACCCTCTGTAGTGCCTTGCGGTCAGAGGCCAAGCAGTTGCCATACCAGGCGGTGATGCAACCAGTCAGGATGCTCTCGATGGTGCAGCTGTATAATTTTTGAGGATCTGAGGACCCATGCCAAATCTTTTTAGTCTCCTGAGGGGGAATAGGCTTTATCGTGCCCTCTTCACGACTGTCTTGGTGTGTTTGGACCATGATAGTTCGTTGGTGATGTGGACACCAAGGAACTTGAAGCTCTCAACCTGTTCCACTACAGCCCCGTCGATGAGAATGGGGGCGTGCTCAGTCCTCTTTTTTTTTCCTGTAGTCCACAATCATCTCCTTTGTCTTGGTCACGTTGAGGGAGAGGTTGTTGTCCTGGCACCACACGGCCAGATCTCTGACCTCCTCCCTATAGGCTGTCTCATCGTTGTCGGTGATCAGGCCTACCACTGTTGTGTCGTCGGCAAACTTAATGATGGTGTTGGAGTCGTGCCTGGCCATGCAGTCATGGGTGAACAGAGAGTACAGGAGGGGACTGAGCACCCACCCTGAGGGGCCCCCGTGTTGAGGATCAGTGTGGCAGATGTGTTGTTACCTACCCTTACCACCTGGGGCGGCCCGTCAGGAAGTCCAGGATCCAGTTGCAGAGGGAGGTGTTTAGTCCCAGGATCCTTAGCTTAGTGATGAGCTTAGAGGGCACTATGGTGTTGAATGCTGAGCTGTAGTCAATGAATAGCATTCTCACGTAGGTGTTCCTCTTGTCCAGGTGGGAAAGGGCAGTGTGGAGTGCGATAGAGATTGCATCATCTGTGGATCTGTTGGGGCGGTATGCAAATTGGAGTGGGTCTAGGGTTTCTGGGATTATGCTGTTGATGTGAGCCATGACCAGTCTTTCAAAGCACTTCATGGCTACAGACGTCAGTGCTACGGGTCGGTAGTCATTTAGGCAGGTTATCTTAGAGTTATTGGGCACGGGGACTATGGTGGTCTGCTTGAAACATGTTGGTATTACAGACTCAGTCAGGGACATGTTGAAAATGTCAGTGAAGACACTTGCCAGTTGGTCAGCACATGCTCGGAGTACACGTCCTGGTAATCCGTCTGGCCCTGCGGCCTTGTGAATGTTGACCTGCTTAAAAGTCTTACTCACATCGGCTACGGAGAGCGTGATCACATAGTCATCCGGAACAGCTGGTGCTCTCATGCATGCTTCAGTGTTGCTTGCCTCGAAGCGAGCATAGAAATGGTTTAGCTCGTCTGGTAGGCTTGTGTCACTGGGCAGCTCGCGGCTGTGCTTCCCTTTGTAGTCTGTAATAGTTTTCAAGCCCTGCCACATCCGACGAGCGTCAGAGCCAGTGTAGTATGATTCAATCTTAGACCTGTATTGACTCTTTGCCTGTTTGATGGTTCGTCGGAGGTCATAGCGGGATTTCTTATAAGCGTCCGGGTTAGAGTCCCGTTCCTTGAAAGCGGCAGCTCTACCCTTTAGCTCAGTGCGGATGTTTCCTGTAATCCATGGCTTCTGGTTGGGGTATGTACGTACGGTCACTGTGAGGACGACATCATCGATGCACTTATTGATGAAGCCAGTGACTGATGTGGTGTACTCCTCAATGCTGTCTGAAGAATCCCGGAACATGTTCCAGTCTGTGCTAGCAAAACAGTCCTGTAGCTTAGCATCTGCGTCATCTGACCACTTTTTTATTAACCGAATCACTGGTGCTTCCTGCTTCCAGTTTTTGCTTATAAGCAGGAATCAGGAGGATAGAGTTATGGTCAGATTTGCCAAATGGAGGGCGAGGGAGAGCTTTGTATGCGTCTCTGTGTGTGGAGTAAAGGTGGTCTAGAGTTTTTTTCCCTCTGGTTGCACATTTAACATGCTGGTAGAAATTAGGTAGAACGGATTTAAGTTTCCCTGCATTAAAGTCCCGGCCACTAGGAGCGCTGCATCTGGATGAGCGTTTTCCTGTTGATTAATGGCCTTGTACAACTCATTCAGTGCAATCTTAATGCCAGCATTGGTTTGTGGTGGTAAATAGACAGCTATGAAAAATATAGCTGAAAACTCTCTTGGTAAATAGTGTGGTCTACAGCTTATCATAAGATACTCTACCTCAGGCGAGCAAAACCTCGAGACTTCCTTAGTATTTTATTTTGTGCACCAGCTGTTGTTTACAAATATACAGAGACCGCCACCCCTTGTCTTACCAGAGTCAGACGTTCTGTCCTGCCGATGTAGCGTATAGCCTGCTAGCTGAATGTTATCATTGTTGTCGTTCAGCCACGACTCCGTGAAACATAAGATATTACAGTTTTTAATGTCCCGTTGGTAGGATAACCGTAATCTTAAATCGTCCATTTTATTCTCAAAAGCTTGAACGTTGGCTAATAGGATTGATGGAAGAGGCAGTTTACTCGCTCGCCGTCGGATCCTTACAAGGCACCCGGATCTGCGTCCGTGATATCTCCGTCTCTTCCTCACGCGAATGACGGGGATCTGGGCCTTGTCGGGTGTCTGTAGGATATCCTTCGCGGCCGCCTCGTTGAAGAAAAATCTTCGTCCAATGCGAGGTGAGTAATCGCTGTCCTGATATCCAGAAGCTCTTTTTGGTTATAAGAGACGATGGCAGAAACATTATGTACAAAATAAATTACAAATAACGCGGAAAAACACACATAATAGTACAATTGGTTAGAGGGCTGTAAAACGGCAGCCATCTTCTCCGGCGCTGTTATACTCATCCATTCCATGTTGCTAGGGGTTTCCACATTCCTTTATCACCCATCCATTCCATGTTGCTAGGGGGTTCCACAAATCCCTTTATCACCCATCCATTCCATGTTGCTAGGGGTTTCCACATTCCTTTATCACCCATCCATTCCATGTTGCTAGGGGGTTCCACAAATCCCTTTATCACCCATCCATTACATGTTGCTAGGGGGTTCCACATTCCTTTATCACCCATCCATTCCATGTTGCTAGGGGGTTCCACATTCCTTTATCACCCATCCATTACATGTTGCTAGGGGGTTCCACAAATCCCTTTATCACCCATCCATTACATGTTGCTAGGGGGTTCCACATTCCTTTATCACCCATCCATTCCATGTTGCTAGGGGGTTCCACATTCCTTTATCACCCATCCATTACATGTTGCTAGGGGGTTCCACATTCCTTTATCACCCATCCATTCCATGTTGCTAGGGGGTTCCACATTCCTTTATCACCCGTCCATTCCATGTTGCTAGGGGGTTCCACATTCCTTTATCACCCATCCATTCCATGTTGCTAGGGGGTTCCACATTCCTCTATCACCCGTCCATTCCATGTTGCTAGGGGGTTCCACATTCCTTCATCACCCATCCATTCCATGTTGCTAGGGGGTTCCACATTCCTTCATCACCCATCCATTCCATGTTGCTAGGGGGTTCCACATTCCTTTATCACCCATCCATTCCATGTTGCTAGGGGGTTTCCAGTGGTTCAACAGTCCCAGGTGGAAGCACTGGGTTTCCATGTTCCTGTGTAACGTCATATTCCTTTGACAGTGTCATCTCTAAACTAGACCAGGGTTCAGTTCATGAAGTTCTATGGCACCTTCTATTTCCAGACATTAGATGTGTCCTGGGATTTGGTTCCCATTAGCAAAACTGAATCCTTCAATGTTGACTTCTGCTAATACACTTTCCCTATGGGTCAAAACACCATTTAATTCTGCTATTCCAACAGGTGAATGATGGTGGTACTCTGTAAGGGTCAAAACACTATTGCACTTCAAATGATCATGTCACTAGGCATTTTACAATCTCCAACTCTACCTGTTTTTAAAACAGTACAGTAGGCTATTAAAGACGAGCTATGAAGGTTTGGTGTATTTTCAGAGCCAAAACGGTTCCCCGAAAATTGTGCACAATTGTGTATGATGTCATCCATTTCGTACGATAGGTTACGTCCTGCTATTTTTTTAAAACAATAACACTTCAATTCGTACGATATGTTACAAATGTGAAAGTGCTTAAGATCCCGGGTCAATCTCTTTATCGCTGTCTCACTAAGGGGGGGGTCAGGAAACCACACAGAGATAACTGTCTCACTGTACTGACAGATTGACTGTAAGTCACTTTGGATAAAAGCGTCTGCTAAATGGCATATTATTATTATTATTATTATTATTACTAGTGTGGAATAGAGGGGGTGAGGAAACCACACAGAGATAACTGTCTCACTGTACTGACAGTTTACTAGTGTGGAATAGAGGGGGTGAGGAAACCACACAGAGATAACTGTCTCACTGTACTGACAGATTACTAGTGTGGAATAGAGGGGGGGGTCAGGAAACCACACAGAGATAACTGTCTCACTGTACTGACAGATTACTAGTGTGGAATAGAGGGGGGTCAGGAAACCACACAGAGATAACTGTCTCACTGTACTGACAGATTACTAGTGTGGAATAGAGGGGGGGGTCAGGAAACCACACAGAGATAACTGTCTCGCTGTACTGACAGATTACTAGTGTGGAATAGAGGGGTCGGAAACCACACAGAGATAACTGTCTCACTGTACTGACAGATTACTAGTGTGGAATAGAGGGGGGGTCAGGAAACCACACAGAGATAACTGTCTCACTGTACTGACAGATTACTAGTGTGGAATAGAGGGGGTGAGGAAACCACACAGAGATAACTGTCTCGCTGTACTGACAGATTACTAGTGTGGAATAGAGGGGGGGTCAGGAAACCACACAGAGATAACTGTCTCACTGTACTGACAGATTACTAGTGTGGAATAGAGGGGTAGGAGAACCACACAGAGATAACTGTCTCACTGTACTGACAGATTACTAGTGTGGAATAGAGGGGGGGAGAGGAAACCACACAGAGATAACTGTCTCACTGTACTGACAGATTACTAGTGTGGAATAGAGGGGTCAGGAAACCACACAGAGATAACTGTCTCACTGTACTGACAGATTACTAGTGTCGAATAGAGGGGGGTCAGGAAACCACACAGAGATAACTGTCTCACTGTACTGACAGATTACTAGTGTGGAATAGAGGGGGTGAGGAAACCACACAGAGATAACTGTCTCACTGTACTGACAGATTACTAGTGTGGAATAGAGGGGGTCAGGAAATCACACAGAGATAACTGTCTCACTGTACTGACAGATTACTAGTGTGGAATAGAGGGGGGGTCAGGGAAACCACACAGAGATAACTGTCTCACTGTACTGACAGATTACTAGTGTGGAATAGAGGGGGGTCAGGAAACCACACAGAGATAACTGTCTCACTGTACTGACAGATTACTAGTGTGGAATAGAGGGGGGGGGAGGAAACCACACAGAGATAACTGTCTCACTGTACTGACAGATTACTAGTGTGGAATAGAGGGGGGTGAGGAAACCACACAGAGATAACTGTCTCACTGTACTGACAGATTACTAGTGTGGAATAGAGGGGGGTCAGGAAACCACACAGAGATAACTGTCTCACTGTACTGACAGATTACTAGTGTGGAATAGAGGGGGGCAGAGATGCCTGGTGATTGCATGGATTTAGTCTTAAACGGTGGCCTCAGAGAGCTATTAAAGTATGCATCCTAAATGGGACCATATTTCCTATTTAGTGCACTACTTTTTGAACAGGGACTACAAGGTTGTGCACTATGTAGGAAATAGGGTGCCATTTGTGACACACTTACCACTAGGAGCCAGAGGAGTCAATTGCTCTAACAAGTGGCTGAGTGTAAATATATGTAGATGGAGTTTTGATTGTAGTGACATCATACATCCTCATCGGAGCCAGAGGCCATTTTCTCATTTGTATTTTTATCCCTAGCTGTTCATTGTTTGTCGGTTGTTAGCTGGTGGTAAAGAGGGAAGGAGAGAGAGCGAGAGAGAGAGAGAGAGAGCGAGCGAGAGAGAGAGCGAGCGAGAGAGAGAGAGCGAGAGAGAGAGCGAGAGAGAGCGAGAGAGAGAGAGAGCGAGAGAGAGAGAGAGAGAGAGAGAGATCGAGAGAGAGAGGAAGAGAGAAAGAGTAGGGGAGAATGAGAGAGAGAGAGACAGAGACAGAGAGAGTAGGGGAGAATGAGAGAGAGGAAGAGAGAGAGAGAGAGAGAGAGACAGACAGACAGAGATAGAGACAGAGAGAGACAGAGAGAGAGAGAGCGAGAGGAAGAGAGAGAAAGAGAGACAGAGATAGAGACAGAGAGAGAGAGAGAGAGAGTAGGGGAGAAGGCGAGACAGAGGAAGAGAGAGAGACATTTCTTCTTGTGTTGAGCGTGGTTGGTTGGTGCTCTTAGTCTAAGTATGTAATATATATAACACACAATATATACAAGACACATACCAAACTGTATGGCCTCAGTCACATCAACTGCTGAAAAACACACAAACACTTTTTGTAACTCTTTTTATTTTAGTATTATTAGCATATTACTTATTGTGTATTACTTTCTTCTGTACTTTACTCTTAAGTATTCAGACCCCTTGACTTTTACCACATTGTGTTATGTTACAGCCTTATTCTAAAATTGATTAAATTGTATTTTCCTCCTCAATCTACACACAATACACCATAATGACGATACATTAATGCAAATGTATAAAAATTAAACAACAGAAATAGCTTATTTACATAAGTATTCAGACCCTTTACTATGAAACTCAACATTGAGCTCAGGTCCATCCTGTTTCTATTGATCATCCTTGAGATGTTTCTACAACTTGATTGCAGTCCACCTGTGGTAAATTCAATTGATTGGACATGATTTGGAAAGGCACACACCTGTCTATATAAGGTCCCACAGTTGACAGTGCATGTCAGAGCAAAAACCAAGCCATGAGGTTGAAGGAATTGTCCGTAGAGCTCCGAGACAGGATTGTGTCGAGGTACAGATCTGGGGAAGGGTACCAAAACATTTCTGCAGCATTGAAGGTCCCCAAGAACACAGTGGCCTCCATCATTCTTAAATGGAAGAAGTTTGGAACCACCAAGACTCTTCCTAGAGCTGGCCGCCCGGCCAAACTAAGCATTCAGGGGAGAAGGGCCTTGGTCAGGGAGGTGACAAAGAACCCGATGGTCACTCTGACAGAGCTCCAGAGTTCCTCTGTGGAGATGGGAGAACCTTCCAGAAGGACAACCATCTCTGCAGCACTCCACCAATCAGGCCTTAATGGTAGAGTGGCCAGACGGAAGCCACTCCTCAGTAAAAGGCACATGACAGCCCGCTTGGAGTTTGCCAAAAGGCACCTAAAGGACTCTCAGACCATGAGAAACAAGATTCTCTGGTCTGATGAAACCAAGATTGAACTCTTTGGCCTGAATGCCAAGCGTCACGTCTGGAGGAAACCTGGCACCATCCCTACGGTGTAGCATGGTGGTGGCAGCATCATGCTGTGGGGATGTTTTTCAGCAGGCAGGGACTGGGAGACTAGTCAGGATCGAGGGAAAGATGAACAGAGCAAAGTACAGAGAGATCCTTGATGAAAAACTGCTCCAGATCGCTCAGGATCTCAGACTGGGGCGACGGTTCACCTTCCAACAGGACAACAACCCTAAGCACACAGCCAAGACAACACAGGAGTGGCACACACACACAGACACACACACAGACACGCTCACACACACACACACACACACACACACACACAGATGCACACACACACACACACATATCCTTCCAAACGCTGTAGATCACAACCAGGCATTACAGTTGTTTTCGATTGCTAACAAGCATTGTTCAATACTGCGGATACATGTACAAAACTCAAAAAATACAGTTATCAAAACAACATGCAACTTGGCAATGCACATCCTACTACATGTCTCAAAAGCAAATCTTTCTACCAAATGAAAGCTAACAGTCTCTCACGACATGCACACTGTGTCATCCATAGTGTCATGACCTACAAAACTCCAAAAACAGCTACCACTTGAAAATATGTCAATCTGTCTTTAATATTTTTTTATTTTTTTTGATGAACCAAGAGTCATTTTTACAAAAGAAGAGAGGCAAACCTGTACTGTATGGAATGTCCTGGAAGATATGTAAATAAGTAAATCAGAAAGGCTGTAATATGCTTCAATACAATTTACTGTATTTTTGCAAATGACTGTATTTTGCTTTTTTGCAGAGTAATTCCAGAACACACAAAAATAAATAATTCCAGTACTGTTAAACAAACCAAAAAGTGTATACACACCTTGAATATACATAGCATATTGTCCAAATGAAACAGATACATAACAAAGCTAGTCAACCCTGTCGGCTGCATTAGGCCACAAGTTCTCGTCCATAATCACACCGTATGGCCTCTCGCGCAACACACCTGGGAAAGAATCTCTTTGCACGCCCGATCCGATCCATCCCTGGCAATCTTCTGCAGAGATATCCCAGGCATCCTGCATTCATTGCATCCAAGAGTGACATTTGATCATGTGGATGGTGGTCATAAACTTTCCACCTCCCATGTGGAAAATAATTATTCTATGGGGGGTTGAGGAAGGGAGAGTAAAGGGGGGAGGAAAAGTGACACCATCCCGGGATGGGCTGCAAACCACTCTGTGACGGCATGGGAGTGATGGAATGCCACATTGTCCCATACAATCACCCAGGTTTCCATATTTCTTCTGACTTGCCCTCTTTCTCGTGAGTGGCGCAGTGGTCTAAGGCACTGCATCGCAGTGCTAACTGTGCCACTAGAGATCCTGGTTCGAATCCAGGCTCTGTCGCAGCCGGCCGCGACCGGGAGACCCATGGGGCGGCGCACAATTGGCCCAGCGTCGTCCAGGGTAGGGGAGGGAATGGCCGGCAGGGATGTAGCTCAGTTGATAGAGCATGGCGTTTGCAACGCCAGGGTTGTGGGTTTGTTTCCCACAGGGGGCTAAAAAAAATATGTATTCACTAACTGTAAGTCGCTCTGGATAAGAGCGTCTGCTAAATGACTAAAAATGTAAAAAATGTAAAAATGTTTCTAAACACA
>NW_025535148.1:45000-47500 GCF_020615455.1 Coregonus clupeaformis | reverse complement strand
ATCTCACTGTTAGTCCACACCTGTTGTTTACCAAGTATCTCACTGTTAGTCCACACCTGTTTTTTAATACAGCATGTGACAAATACAATTTGATTAGATTTTTTAAGAGATAGCAGCAGGGTTTGAAAATACTCCTCCTTCTCTCTCTCTCTCTCTCTCTCTCTCTCTCTCTCTCTCTCTCTCTCTCTCTCTCTCTCTCTCTCTCTCTCTCTCTCTCTCTCTCTCTCTCTTTCTCTCTTTCTCTCTCTCTCTCTCTCTCTCTCTCTCTCTGTCTCTCTCTCTCTCTCTCTCTCTCTCTCTCTCTCTCTCTCTCTCTCTCTCTCTCTCTCTCTCTCTCTCTCTCTCTCTCTCTCTCTCTCTCTCTCTCTCTCTCTCTCTCTCTCTCTCTCTCTCTCTCTCTCAAATTCAAATTCAAGCTGCTTTATTGGCATGAAAAACATTCCGTCAATATTGCCAAAGCAACAATGTATACAATATGCATTGTAATAAAATAATAAAGAATAAAGAATAATAATATAAAATGGTAGTAAATAATAATACAAAAAAATGAAATAAAAATAACAACAATAAAATGTTAACATTCAATAGTAGAAATATAATAAATAGAAAAGGCTAAACATGGAAAATGAAACTATAACTAACTTATAACTAACTGTCATCCTCACCATTACATCAGTACTACAACTACCATCATCATTACTACTACTACTACCACTATCATCATTAAACTGCTATCATTATCATCACCCCTACCACCCGTACCACTACTATTTAGAATAATCTCTCTCTCTCTCTCTCTCTCTCTCTCTCTGTCTCTCTCTCTCTCTCTCTCTCTCTCTCTCTCTCTCTCTCTCTCTCTCTCTCTCTCTCTCTCTCTCTCTCTCTCTCTCTCTCTCTCTCTATCTCTCTGTCTGTCTGTCTGTCTGTCTGTCTGTCTGTCTGTTTGTCTCTCAATTCAATTCAATTCAATTGTCTTTATTGGCATGACGTAACAATGTACATATTGCCAAAGCTTACTTTGGAGATTTACATTATTAACATACTTAATTATAATAATCAATACTGTTAACGGGACAACAGTAACAGCAATAACCAAGGGTCAAAATAACCATTGAACAATAACAATATAGAGGACATGTGCAGGTTGGTTGGTCTGTCAGACACTGTCCCTCATCTTATGGCAGGCAGCAATGTAGTGCGCTGCCAACCCACAGCTCTCTGCGTCCTCCCCCAACAGGACGGGTAGCCTATTCTCATCAGAGACGTCTTTGATACCTTGAAAAACTGTTTCAAATTTGGGGAAATGACACTCTCTAATTGTTTTATATTTTTTTACATTTTGTCAGGAAATGCATTTGTGTCTCAGGTTCTGCTGTGGTGCAGTGGTTGCACAGCCTTTCCTCTACAGGGAGCCAGGTTTTCCTGTGTCTACCCTTCTCAATGGCAAGGCTGTGCTCACTGAGCCTGTACTTTGTCAAGGTTTTTCTAAGGTTTTGATCAGTAACCATGGTCAAATAGTTAGCCACGGTGTACTGTCAATTTAGGGGCAAGATAGCACTGTATTTTGCTTTGTGCTTGTGTTTTCCAATAGGTCATGTAGTTTTGTTTTGACTGTGTTGTAATTTGTTGTATTCTGATTGATTGGATGTTCTGGTCCTGAGGCTTCGGTGTGTTAGTAGAACAGGTTTGTGAACTCAGCCCCAGGACCAGCTGGATGAGGGGACTCTTTTCTTTGCTCAGCTCTTGGCATCGCAGGGCTTGGTAATGATACGAGAGGGGATGTATTAGGTGTATACTAATACTGTATTTTAGATGTTTCCTAAACTTAATTGCAATTTTTTTTAGTTTTGAGTGGATATTGGCCTAATACTCTCTGCCCTGCATGCGTTGTTTGTAGTTTTCCTCTGGACATGTAGGAGAATCTTACAGGACTCTGCATGCTGGGTTTCTGCTTAAAGCAGGCATTTTTCTAGAAGCAGGCATTTTTCTCCCTCCACCCTGCACCCCTCCCACTGCTCCCTGCACCCTCCACCCTGCACCCTCCACCCTGCACCCTCCACCCTGCACCCTCCACCCTGCACCCTCCACCCTGCACCCTCCACCCTGCACCCTCCACCCTGCTCCCCTCCACCCTGCTCCCCTCCACCCTGCTCCCCTCCACCCTGCTCCCTCCACCCTGCACCCCTCCACCCTCCACCCTCCACCCTGCACCCTCCACCCTGCTCCCCTCCACCCTGCACCCCTCCACCCTGCTCCCTCCACCCTGCACCCTCCACCCTCCACCCTGCACCCTCCACCCTGCACCCTCCACCCTCCACCCTGCACCCTCCACCCTGCACCCTCCACCCTGCACCCTGCACCCTGCTCCCTCCACCCTGCACCCTGCTCCCTCCACCCTGCACCCTCCACCCTGCACCCTCCACCCTGCACCCTGCACCCTCCACCCTGCACCCTGCTCCCTCCACCCTCCACCCTGCACCCTCCACCCTCCACCCTGCAC
>NW_025535148.1:25000-27500 GCF_020615455.1 Coregonus clupeaformis | reverse complement strand
TCTATAGTCACTACCCCACTCTCACCTCTAGAACATCACTGTAGTCATTACCCCACTCTCCTCTCTAGAACATCAGTCTCTGTAGTCAATACCCCACTCTCCCCTCTAGAACATCACTGTAGTCACTACCCCACTTTCCCCTCTAGAACATCACTGTAGTCAATACCCCACTCTCACCTCTAGAACATCAGTCTCTATAGTCACTACCCCACTCTCCCCTCTAGAACATCACTGTAGTCACTACCCCACTCTCCCCTCTAGAACATCACTGTAGTCAATACCCCACTCTCCTCTCTAGAACATCTCTGTAGTCACTACCCCACTCTCCCCTTTAGAACATCTCTGTAGTCTCTACCCCACTCTCCCCTCAAGAACATCACTGTAGTCACTACCCCACTCTCCCCTTTAGAACATCTCTGTAGTCTCTACCCCACTCTCCCCTCAAGAACATCACTGTAGTCACTACCCCACTCTCCTCTCTAGAACATCAGTCTCTGTAGTCACTACCCCACTCTCCCCTCTAGAACATCTCTGTAGTCTCTACCCCACTCTTCCCTCTAGAACATCACTGTTGTCACTACCCCACTCTCACCTCTAGAACATCACTGTAGTCAATACCCCACTCTCCTCTCTAGAACATCTCTGTAGTCAATACCCCACTTTCCCCTCTAGAACATCACTGTAGTCACTACCCCATTCTCCCTTCTAGAACATCACTGAAGTCACTACCCCACTCTCCCCTTTAGAACATCAGTCTCTGTGGTCACTTCTCCCCTCTCCCCTCTAGAACATCAGTCTCTGTAGTCACTACCCCACTCTCCCCTCTAGAACATCAGTCTCTGTAGTCACTACCCCACTCTCCTCTCTAGAACATCAGTCTTTGTATTCCATACCCCACTCTCCCCTCTAGAACATCAGTCTCTGTAGTCACTACCCCACTCTCCT
The DNA here is from genome assembly GCF_020615455.1 of Coregonus clupeaformis. Taxonomy (NCBI): domain Eukaryota; kingdom Metazoa; phylum Chordata; class Actinopteri; order Salmoniformes; family Salmonidae; genus Coregonus; species Coregonus clupeaformis. The sequence goes on along the minus strand of NW_025535148.1, from coordinate 26,555 downwards.
CTCTAGAACATCACTGTAGTCACTACCCCACTCTCCCCTCTAGAACATCACTGTAGTCACTACCCCACTCTTCTCTCTAGAACATCACTGTAGTCACTACCCCACTCTCCTCTCTAGAACGCCACTGTAGTCATTACCCCACTCTCCCCTCTAGAACATCACTGTAGTCACTACCCCACTCTCCTCTCTAGAACGCCACTGTATTCACTACCCCATTCTCCCTTCTAGAACATCACTGAAGTCACTACCCCACTCTCCCCTTTAGAACATCAGTCTCTGTGGTCACTTCTCCCCTCTCCCCTCTAGAACATCAGTCTCTGTAGTCACTACCCCACTCTCCCCTCTAGAACATCAGTCTCTGTAGTCATTACCCCACTCTCCTCTCTAGAACATCAGTCTTTGTATTCCATACCCCACTCTCCCCTTTAGAACATCAGTCTTTGTATTCCATACCCCACTTTTCCCTCTAGAACATCAGTCTCTGTAGTCACTACCCCACTCTCCTCTCTAGAACATCAGTCTCTGTAGTCACTACCCCACTCTCCTCTCTAGAACATCAGTCTCTGTAGTCACTACCCCACTCTCCCCTCTAGAACATCACTGTAGTCACTACCCCACTCTCCCCTCTAGAACATCACTGTAGTCACTACCCCACTCTCCCCTCTAGAACATCAGTCTCTGTAGTCATTACCCCACTCTCCTCTCTAGAACATCAGTCTTTGTATTCCATACCCCACTCTCCCCTCTAGAACATCAGTCTCTGTAGTCACTACCCCACTCTCCTCTCTAGAACATCAGTCTCTGTAGTCACTACCCCACTCTCCCCTCTAGAACATCACTGTAGTCACTACCCCACTCTCCTCTCTAGAACATCTCTGTAGTCACTACCCCACTCTCCCCTCTAGAACATCACTGTAGTCACTACCCCACTCTCCTCTCTAGAACGCCACTGTATTCACTACCCCATTCTCCCTTCTAGAACATCACTGAAGTCACTACCCCACTCTCCCCTTTAGAACATCAGTCTCTGTGGTCACTTCTCCCCTCTCCCCTCTAGAACATCAGTCTCTGTAGTCACTACCCCACTCTCCCCTCTAGAACATCAGTCTCTGTAGTCATTACCCCACTCTCCTCTCTAGAACATCAGTCTTTGTATTCCATACCCCACTCTCCCCTTTAGAACATCAGTCTTTGTATTCCATACCCCACTCTCCCCTCTAGAACATCAGTCTCTGTAGTCAATACCCCACTCTCCCCTCTAGAACATCACTGTAGTCACTACCCCACTCTCCCCTCTAGAACATCAGTCTCTGTGGTCACTTCTCCACTCTCCCCTCTAGAACATCAGTCTCTGTAGTCACTACCCCACTCTCCCCTCTAGAACATCAGTCTCTGTAGTCACTACCCCACTCTCCCCTCTAGAACATCAGTCTCTGTAGTCACTACCCCACTCTCCCCTCTAGAACATCAGTCTCTGTATTCACTACCCCACTCTCCCCTCTAGAAAATCACTGTAGTCACTACCCCACTCTCCTCTCTAGAACATCAGTCTCTG
>NW_025535148.1:0-20000 GCF_020615455.1 Coregonus clupeaformis | reverse complement strand
TCTCTTCTCTCTCCCTGCTGCTGAAACAGGAGGTTTGGGGGAAACAGAGAGACATATCTAATTCTCTTCTCTCTCCCTGCTGCTGAAACAGGAGGTTTGGGGGAAACAGAGAGACATATCTAATTCTCTTCTCTCTCCCTGCTGCTGAAACAGGAGGTTTGGGGGAAACAGAGAGACATATCTAATTCTCTTCTCTCTCCCTGCTGCTGAAACAGCATTTTAAGAGTTAAAATATTCAGTGGTGTGATGAGGGGCATGTCACAGAAGCAGTAGGATAGGACCCCTGTTTAGAAGCTGTTTTAAATGGCCCCCTTCATAATATTTTGATTAGATTAGCAAAGGGGTTGAGAGGGCCCTCTTCACAGGATAGAGGGGATGTGGAGGTTGTCAAACAGGGGTTGCTCTTGTTGTTGTTGTTGTTGTTGTTTTATCTGTGAGTGCTGTCGAAGCCAAGCAAGCATTTTTACTGCTACAGTTTACACCACAACACACCAAGCGTTTTACTGCTACAGTTTACCCCACAACACACCAAGCGGTTTTACTGCTGCAGTTTACAACACAACACACCAAGCGTTTTTACTGCTACAGTTTACACCACAACACACCAAGCGTTTTTACTGCTACAGTTTACACCACAACACACCAAGCGTTTTACTGCTACAGTTTACAGCACAACACACCAAGCGTTTTGCTGCTACAGTTTACACCACAACACACCAAGCGTTTTTACGCTACAGTTTACACCACAACACACCAAGCGTTTTGCTGCTACAGTTTACACCACAACACACCAAGCGTTTTACTGCTACAGTTTACACCCACAACACACCAAGCGTTTTGCCGCTAACATAGAAATTGAATTATGGCACATTGACTTGAACGGTGATTCCTGTTCCAGTCATTATATTTCTATGCTGTAACCCAGTTTCCCTTGGTTTGTTACAATCTCACAGTGGCTAGGTCACAAATGGCACCCTATTCCCTATGTAGTGTGCCCTATTCCTATGTAGTGTACCCTATTCCTTATGGGCCCAGCTCAACAGTGGTGCAAAAGTAGTGCATTATAGAGGAATAGGGTGCCATTTGGGAGGCATGGTGGTGCGTATGCCCCCTCGTAATGGTGTAAAATATAAGCGGGGTTGTCCTAACAGAACATATGTGGGTCACAGTTGAAAGTGAAAGCTCAGACGCCTGGCTAACACATCCTGATTGCTACACAGAGCCCCCTGAGAAGAGAGGAGAGGAGAGGAGAGCTAGCAGTTTGATGATCACACAGAGAAGAAGGAACATGGGGAAGTGACAGCAGGAGAGGGAAGATGCAGAGGTTGACCTGCAGTGCTTCTGTCTCTTCTGCTCTCTCTCTCTCTCGCTTTCTCTTCTCTCCGCTTTCTCTCTCTCCTCTCTCTCTCTCTCTCTCTCTCTCTCTCTCTCTCTCTCCTCTCTCTCTCTCTCTCTCTCTCTCTCTCTCTCTCTCTCTCTCTCTCTCTCTCTCTCTCTCTCTCTCTCTCCTCTTTCTCTCTCTGTTTCTTCTCCGTTTCTCTCTCTGTTTCTCTCTCTCTCATTCTCTCTCTCTGTCTCTCTTCTCTCTCTCTTCTCTCTCTCTCGCTCTTTCTCTCTCTCTCTGTTTCTCTCTGTTTCTCCTCAGTGTTTCCTACTTCTCTTGACATTATTCTAAATCTTCTTGTAAAATAATGACTCTCGTCTCATCTTCAGCAGAAGAGTGTGTGTGTTTGTATATGTGTGTGTGTGTGTGTTTATGTGTGTGTGTTCTTCCAGCCTATTTGCAGCCCTAAGTCGGTCAGTGACGGGTTTCATTAAGCCTGTTAGTCAGAGTGCTACTGTTATGTACAAACACACACACATACAGATATACACAGATACACACACACACAAATACAAATGCACACTGATCTGTAAACCATCCTATTCCCACTGTCAGAGTATTAATAATGTAGCCATAATACAATTTCCAGAGGCGTCTTTTTTAATTTGCGACATTGTTACCTGCTACGTCCCTGCTGGTTAGAGTGGAAGACTAGCTGGAGAACCCAGAAAGTTACATTGTTACTTTCCCTGCTGGTTAGAGTGGAAGACTAGCTGGAGAACTCAGAAAGTTACATTGTTACTTTCCTGCTGGTTAGAGTGGAAGACTAGCTGGAGAACTCAGAAAGTTACATTGTTACCTGCTGGTTAGAGTGGGAAGACTGGCTGGAGAACCCAGAAAGTTACATTGTTGCTTTCCCTGCTGGTTAGAGGGAAGACTATCTGGAGAACCCAGAAAGTCGTCATGACGATACAGCCGTTACATTTGTTTTACACAAACACACGCAAACACAAACTCTCCTTTACACCGCCTGACACCTCCTATCCTCTATTCCCTGCAGCTGCTAGAAATATATTTATATTGCATTCAAGTCAGAATGAATTGACTTCAGTGAATCCCTTCGCTGCAATTATGCCCAATTCATAATTGATGCAGAACAGGCAGGGGAGTTGGATTTACACATACACACTGTCGGGCTCCTGCATGTGGCTGTCGCCTCGCTGAGGGTAAACAACATTTGCTTTGGAAAGAGCGCGGCATCTCTCCCATTACCAAAACTCAGGGGACTTGTTTAGAGCCAACTGGGCTATTGGACTATGAGACAAATAAAAAATACGTAGGATCTCTGCTCTCTCTCTCTCTTAGCTCTCCAGCTACCTCTGATTGCTCTCTTGCTAGTGTGTGTGTGTGTGTGTGTGTGTGTGTGTCTGTGTGTGTGTGTGTCTGTGTGTGTGTGTGTGTGTGTGTGTCTGTGTGTGTGTGTGTGTGTAACTCTCTTACCCCTGATTGCTCTCTCACTAGCGAGTGTAACAACACAACAGAAACAATACAGGAGCACAGGTGTTGTGTTGTAGTTACGTTGTCATGTAAACAACAGCAGGTGTTGTGTTGCTGTTACGTTGTCATGTTAACAACAGCAGGTGTTGTGTTGCTGTTACGTTGTCATGTTAACAACAGCAGGTGTTGTGTTGCTGTTACGTTGTCATGTTAACAACAGCAGGTGTTGTGTTGTAGTTACGTTGTCATGTTAACAACAGCAGGTGATGTGTTGTTGTTACGTTGTCATGTTAACAACAGCAGGTGATGTGTTGTTGTTACGTTGTCATGTTAACAACAGCAGGTGTTGTGTTGTAGTTACGTTGTCATGTTAACAACAGCAGGTGTTGTGTTGTAGTTACGTTGTCATGTTAACAACAGCGGGTGTTGTGTTGTTGTTACGTTGTTATGTTAACAACAGCAGGTGATGTGTTGTTGTTACGCAACTTGTCATGTTAACAACAGCAGGTGTTGTGTTGTAGTTACGTTGTCATGCTAACAACAGCAGGTGTTGTGTTGTAGTTACGTTTGTCGTGTTAACAACAGCAGGTGTTGTGTTGTTGTTACGTTGTCATGTTAACAACAGCAGGTGTTGTGTTGTAGTTACGTTGTCATGTTAACAACAGCAGGTGTTGTGTTGTTGTTACGTTGTCATGTTAACAACAGCAGGTGTTGTGTTGTAGTTACGCTTGTCGTGTTAACAACAGCAGGTGTTGTGTTGCTGTTACGTTGTCACGTTAACAACAGCAGGTGTTGTGTTGTTGTTTCGTTGTCATGTTAACAACAGCAGGTGTTGTGTTGTAGCTACGTTGTCATGGTTAACAACAGCAGGTGTTGTGTTGTGTTGTAGTTACGTTGTCATGTTAACAACAGCAGGTGTTGTGTTGTTGTTACGTTGTCACGTTAACAACAGCAGTTGTTGTGTTGTTGTTACGTTGTCATGTTAACAACAGCAGGTGTTGTGTTGTTGTTACGTTGTCATGTTAACAACATTGGTTTATTAAACCATCATTGAATGGTTTAATGAGTGAGAAGGTCTGTCATAGAGTAAATTCATTCATTTTTAAACTGAAGGAAAGAAAGACTCAACACAGGCATGAAGAGATAACTTGTCTGTGTGACTGTGTGTGTGTGTGTGTGTGTGTGTGTGTGTGTGTTGTAAAATACATTGTTCTAATGTGACCTGAATACACCTACTGTCTGTGGAAATGTGAATGTATCTGCACTATCTAGGCTACGGTATGTCTGTTTGAGTCTAGTCTGTTTGAGTCTATTCTGTTTGGGTCTTGTCTGTTTGGGTCTTGTCTGTTTGGGTCTTGTCTGTTTGTGTATGTGTGTGTCTTGTGTGTGTGTGTGTGTGTGTGTGTGTGTGTGTGTGTGTGTGTGTGTGTGTGTGTGCGTACGTGCGTGCGTGCGTGCGTGTGTGTGTGTGTGTGTGTGTGTGTGTGTGTGTGTGTGTGTGTGTGTGTGTGTGTATGTGTGTGTCTTGTCGGTGTGTGTCTTGTCTTTATCCCCTCATTCGTAGTATTCTGAATGTGAGCTTTTCTGTTGGTAAATAGTGAATGGTTGGTGTTCTTCATTCTGTCTACATGGAAGAAAAGAACCAATGTCAAGGTCTGCAATAGATACAACTTTAAAATGAAAATACATCGTAGATACTGTATAACTATATAAAACAAATAAAATGTAGAAACTATATAATTTATAAAATATAAAAACTAGATAAACTATAAAATGTAGAAACTAGATAAACTATAAAATGTAGAAACTAGATAAACTATTAAATGTAGAAACTAGATAAACTATTAAATGTAGAAACTATATAAACTATAAAATGTAGAAAATATATAAACTATAAAATGTAAAAACTAGATAAACTATAAAATGTAGAAACTAGATAAACTATAAAATGTAGAAACTAGATAAACTATAAAATGTGGAAACTAGATAAACTATAAAATGTAGAAACTAGATAAACTATAAAATGTGGAAACTAGATAAACTATAAAATGTAGAAACTAGATAAACTATAAAATGTAGAAACCTGATAAACTATAAAATATGGAAACTAGATAAACTATAAAATATGGAAACTAGATAAACTATAAAATGTAGAAACTAGATAAACTATAAAATGTAGAAACTAGATAAACTATAAAATGTGGAAACTAGATAAACTATAAAATGTGGAAACTAGATAAACTATGAAATGTGGAAACTAGATAAACTATAAAATGTGGAAACTAGATAAACTATCAAATGTGGAAACTAGATAAACTATAAAATGTGGAAACTAGATAAACTATTAAATGTAGAAACTAGATAAACTATAAAATGTGAAAACTAGATAAACTATAAAATGTGGAAACTAGATAAACTATAAAATGTGGAAACTATATCAACTATAAAATGTAGAAACTACAGTGCATTCGGAAGGTATTCAGACCCCTTGACTTTTTTCACATTTTGTTACGTTACAGCTTTATTCTAAAATGGATTAAATGAAATGTTTTCCTCATCAATCTACACACAATACCCCATAATGACAAAGCAAAAACTGCTTTTTATAAATGTTTGTAAATGTATTAAAAATAGAAAACAGACATACTTTATTTACATAAGTATTCAGACCCTTTGCTGTGAGACTCGAAGTTGAGCTCAGATGCATCCTGTTTCCATTGATCATCCTTGAGATGTTTCTACAACTTGATTGGAGTCCACCTGTGGTAAATTCAATTGATTGGACATGATTTGGAAAGGCACACACCTGTCTATATAAGGTCCCACAGTTGACAGTGCGTGTCAGAGCAAAAACCAAGCCATGAGGTCTGTCACGATCGTCGTAAGAAACGGACCAAGGCGCAGCGTGATATGCATACATCTTTTAATGAGGTTCACCAACACAAACCTATCCAGAACAAGATCCCACCAATGACAAGTGCAAAACAGGCTGCCTAAGTATGGTTCCCAATCAGAGACAACGAGCCACAGCTGTCTCTAATTGGGAACCACCCTGGCCAACATAGAAATAAACGATCTAGAAAGAAACATATAGAAAATAAAACATAGACACTACACACCCTGGCTCAACATTTAAGAGTGCCCAGAGCCAGGGCGTGACAAGGTCGAAGGAATTGTCCGTAGAGCTCCGAGACAGGATTGTGTCGAGGCACAGATCTGGGGAAGGGTACTAAAAAATGTCTGCAGCATTGAAGGTCCCCAAGAACACAATGGCCTCCATCATTCTTAAATGGAAGAAGTTTGGAACCACCAAGACTCTTCCTAGAGCTAGCCGCCCGGCCAAACTGAGCAATTGGGGGACAAGGGCCTTGGTCAGGGAGGTGACCAAGAACCCGATGGTCACTCTGACAGAGCTCCAGAGATGGGAGAACCTTCCAGAAGGACAACCATCTCTGCAGCACTCCACCAATCAGGCCTTTATGGTAGAGTGGCCAGACGGAAGCCACTCCTCAGTAAAAGGCACATGACAGCCCGCTTGGAGTTTGCCAAAAGGCACCTAAAGGACTCTCAGACCATGAGAAACAAGATTCTCTGGTCTGATGAAACTAAGATTGAACTCTTTGAACTCTTTGAAAGATTGAACCCAATGTTCAAGAAAGGTATTTTTCCCTTTATTCAGATTACAACAACTCATTTGCAGTTATTTGAAAAGGAAATCATCTCCCAAATATCACTCTTTCTAAAACAAGCCATAGAAAGTTGGTTGCAATTTCAATTTAATCCTCCAGAAATGACAGAACAAATAATGCAACAAATATTGTGGTTAAATTCAAATATACTAATTGACAAAAAAACTATATTTTTTGACAGAATGTTTAAAAAAGGTATAATCTTCGTAAATGATATCATCGGTAGGACTGGTGGAGTTACATTTACATTACATTTTAGTCATTTAGCAGACGCTCTTATCCAGAGCGACTTACAGTTAGTGAATATATATATATATATATATATATATATATATATATATATATATATATTTTTTTTTATGCTGGTCCCCCGTGGGAATTGAACCCACAACCCTGGCGTTGCAAACGCCATGCTCTATCAACTGAGCTACATCCCTGCCGGCCATTCCCTCCCCTACCCTGGACAACGCTGGGCCAATTGTGCGCTGCCCATGACTCTCCCAGTCGCGGCCGGCTGCGACAGAGCCTGGATTCAAACCAGGATCTCTAGTGGCACAGCTAGCACTGCGATGCAGTGCCTTAGACCACTGCGCCACTCAGGAGAGTTATGTCGCACATGCAGCTAACAAAAACATATGGAAATGTCTGCTCTACCCAAAATTACAACCAAATAATTGCAGCCTTACCGCAAAAGTGGAAGAGGAAAGTGGAAGGGGGAGAAAGTAAGGAACTTGTCTGTCAGCCGCATTAAATAACATAATTGGTTAAAGAAAATTGTGATGAATAAAAAAGTATATCAGTTTCATTTAAGGACCAAAGGATTGACAGCCGTCCCATATAGATTGCAAAATAGTTGGGAAGAGATCTTTGATGTACCGATCCCATGGCGTAGTGTTTATGAACTGATACGCAAAACGACACCGGATTCAAAAATTAGAATCTTTCAATTTAAATTATTATTTAAAATTCTTGCTACCAATAGAATGTCATTTATATGGGGGATAAAATCTTCCCAGCTCTGCAGATTTTGCTGCGAAGAGACAGAATCATTAGATCATTTGTTTTGGTTCTGTCCATTTGTAGCTTGTTTTTGGACACAGGTCCAGGAATGGCTGAAGGATTGCAATATTTACCTGGAGCTAACCTTGCAGATAGCATTACTGGGTGATCTGAAAAGTCATAGTCAATCGATCAATAATATAATAATACTTTTAGCAAAAATGTTTATTTTTAATTTACAATCTGTAGAAGAAATGAGAATAGAAAGGTTCAGAACTTTTGTAAAACATCACAGTACGGTTGAAATATATATGGCAAATAGAAATCCTATATGGATGGTGTTAAGAGATAGATGGGAGGTGTTGAATGGAGCTGAAGGATGGGACTAATAACAACAAGATAACTAATAATGTAAGCATACTGTGTCCATAATAGGTATATAGTTTATAGGTTGAGAGCTTTTGTGAAAGAGCATTGTTAGAAAGATATGGCATATAGAAGCAAACCGGATGGACATCATGAAAATGATCGGAGAGGTTGAGGGTAGAGGAAGTTCAGGAGCAAAAATAAATAAATATATATATATATATATATATATATATATATATATATATATATATATATATATATATATAATATAATTATTGTAAAATTGACTGTGTCCATAAGGTGTAGATGGTAAGTATAGACCGGAAGTAGAGGCCTGGGCGTTGTTGTTCACTAATTAACTCCAAGTAGGGAAAGGAAGGCAGGGTTGAAAAGTAATAAAGGGGAGTGTATATATATAAAAAACATGGGGGATTGGAAGTGATGCAGACAATTACATTGATAGAAGATACAATCTATCATGGGGCTTGTTTAGACATAGGGCTTGTTTAGACACGGGGCTTGTTTAGACATGGGGCTTGTTTAGACAGGGGGCTTGTTTAGACATGGGGCTTGTTTAGACATAGGGCTTGTTTAGACATGGGGCTTGTTTAGACATAGGGCTTGTTTAGACATAGGGCTTGTTTAGACATAGGGCTTGTTTAGACATGGGGCTTGTTTAGACATCATGGCTTGTTTAGACAGAGGGCTTGTTTAGACATAGGGCTTGTTTAGACATAGGGCTTGTTTAGACATGGGGCTTGTTTAGACATAGGGCTTGTTTAGACATAGGGCTTGTTTAGACATGTGTCTTGTTTAGACATGGGGCTTGTTTAGACATAGGGCTTGTTTAGGCCATAGGGCTTGTTTGACATAGGCTTTCGTTTAGACATAGGGCTTGTTTAGACATAGGGCTTGTTTAGACATGGGGCTTGTTTAGACATTGAGCTTGTTTAGAAATAGGGCTTGTTTAGACATGGGGCTTGTTTAATGATGTTTACTTTTCCATATAAAGTTGACATTGTCTTGGTTAATTGTCTATATTAACATGTGAGGGACAGCTCAGTACTAGCCTGGATGGGTTAGTCTTGATAGACTCTTTACATGTTAGTCATTATTCTCTATACTGGACCTTTCCCTGAACCTTCAACCCTTCCTGATTACATTTACATTTAAATTTTAGTCATTTAGCAGACGCTCTTATCCATAGCGACTTACAGTTAGTGAATACATATATATATATATATATATATATATATTTTTTTCATACTGGTCCCCCATGGGAATTGAACCCACAACCTGGCGTTGCAAACGCCATGTGCTCTATCAACTGAGCTATCATCCCTGCCGTGCCATTCCCTCCTCCACCCTGGAGGTACCTCACGCTGAGAATTGTGCTGCCGCCCACGAGTCTCCCGGTCGCGGCCGGCTGCGAACAGAGCCTGGATTCGAACCACGATCTCTAGTGGCACAGCTAGCACTGCGATGCAGTGCCTTAGACCACTACAATACCTAAACATTTGACTTCATCTTCAACTGGTAATTTTATGCACAGTGGTCAGAGGGTGATCATGAATAAGCCGTTCATTCAGATATTTCAATGTAAACCAGAAGCCTTTGGGGGAAAAAAAAAAGCGATAACATTTAGTACTGTTGTAATCTGTGCTAATTGACTGATAGCCAATGGCCTTCCCATGACATCTCCAGGTTGGATGACTGTTGATCAGGATAGCACTACGCTTCATATGGCCTTGATGTAGGGCTGTTTCCCCACCGAGCCAACAGACGTTTCCCCGCCAATGTGTTTGCACACGGCGCACACTCGACAGGGTAAGGGTGCGTGTGTGTGAGTGTGAATGTGTGAGAGTGTGTGTGTGTGTGTGTGTGTGTGTGTGTGTGTGTGTGTGTGTGTGTGTGTGTGTGTGTGTGTGTGTGTGAATGTGTGTGTCTGAGATGTCAGTGTGAGTGTGTGTGTGTGAATGTGTGTGTGTCTGAGTTGTCAGTGTGAGTGTGTGAGTCTTGATCTCAGTTGCACCATGGTATTGGGTTTATAGTGGTATATATGTGATGGGTGGGGGTAGATGTGGATCAGTCCAGACAGGAGGCCGTTGATGGGAGGCAGAGGACATAGTATTAATACAATCCCAGGCCTGGCAGTCAGGCTGGATGACACCCTGCATTGCTCTGGCTCTCCTATGCTCTTTCATCCTGTCCTGGATAGGAAGGGTAGGATACACGGCTGACTCCTGACTCGGGACGATCCCAAAAAGGCACACTATTCCCTACAGAGTGCCTATGGGCCCTGGACAAAGCAGTGTGCTGTACGGTGAATAGGGTGCATTTTGGGGACGCAGCCCCCCGGCTCTCCTATGCTGAGGATAAGATAGACTGCTGATTCTGGAGCCGACTGACTCGACCCCTGACGGTGCTAGAGACAGACTGCCGACTGACCCACCCTGACGGTGCATGAGGACAGACCCTTCCCTACGGACTCGACCCTGACGGTGCTATGAGGACAGAGTGATGACTGACTGTACCCTGATGGTGCTATGAGGACAGACACCGACTGAGCTCTACCCGATGGTGCTATGAGGACAGACTGCTGACTGACTCTACCCTGACGGTGCTATGAGGACAGACTGCTGACTGACTGTACCTGACGGTGCTAGGGACAGACTGATGACCGACTCTACCCGACGGTGCTATGAGGACAAACTGCTGACTGTACCCTGACGGTGCTATGAGGACAGACTGCCGACTGACTCTACCCCTGACGGTGCTATGAGGACAGACTGCTGACTGACTCTACCCGACGGTGCTATGAGGACAGACTGCTGACTGACTCTACCTGGCGGTGCTATGAGGACAGACTGATGACTGTGTATCCTGACGGTGCTGAGGACAGACTGCTGACTGACTCTACTCCGACGGTGCTATGAGGACAGACTGCTGACTGGCTCTACCTGATGGTGCTATGAGGACAGACTGCTGACTGACTCTACCCCCTGACGGTGCTATGAGGACAGGCTGACTGACTCTACCCGACGGTGCTATGAGGACAGACTGATGACTGACTGCTATCCTGACGGTGCTATGAGGACAGACTGCTGACACTTGCCCTGACGGTGCTCATGAGGACAGACTGCTGACTGACTGTACCCTGACGGTGCTATGAGGACAGACTGCCGACTGACTCTACCCTGACGGTGCCATGAGACAGACTGATGATGACCAGCCTGAAGGTGCTATGAGGATAGACTGATGACTGGCTCACCCCTGACGGTGCTATGAGGACAGACTGCTGACTGACTCTACCCCTGATGGTGCTAGAGGAGAGACTGCGCAACTGACTCTACCTGACGGTGTATGAGGACAGACTGATGACTGACTCTACCCTGACGGTACTAAGTGAGGACAGACTGACTGACTGACGTGTATCCTGACGGTGCTTGAGGACAGACTGATGACCCGACTGTATCCTGGACGGTGCTATGAGGACAGACTGCTGACTGACTCTGACCTGACGGTGCTATGAGGACAGACTGATGACTGGCTCTACCCTGATGGTGCTATGAGGACAGACTGATGACTGGCTCTACCCTGACGGTACTGAGGACAGACTGATGACTGACTGTATCCTGACGGTGCTATGAGGACAGACTGCCAGCAGTTGAGAGCCTTTTGGGTTGAAAATATTTTTGTTGTCCGGCAGATTTAGAAACGGTTGTCTTCCTGGTTTGTATGTCATTAGTCAGTGGCGGTCGCTGCCATTTGATGAGCGTGGCCTTATTTCCATTACAACACATTGATGACTGTCTTGATATTCCATTCACCCAGCTCAATGTAACATCGCTAGGTTTAGGCTACTAAATGATACTCACGTTTCCCCTACACCCCATCATGAGGTTTCTACAACCTAGCCTAGAATGAAAGTTGACAACGGCAAACAGGTCGATAGAAACATTTGACAGACAGTGACACATTGACAGACAGTGACACATTCAATACCGCCCTGCACACTTTAACTGCATCTACCCTGAAAAGATATGAAATCTCCAGAGGAGGATGTCCTCCACTTCCTCTCCGATGAGAGCTTTCCACTGGCATTAGCCTAGGTCTGCCTGTTGTATTGAAAGCACATCTTTGCTTAACGCTCTCGAGTTAAGTAGCCGACCTCTCGTCTCCTAGCTGGGCGTGTGGAGATCAGTGTGCCTAGGGTGTGGTCTCACGGAAATAGACCAGGCTGCCTATGAATGGACGGAGAAGCACGGCAAGTTATCTTTCAAAAGGAAATTAAATGTGATTAGACTATAATTTACAACAGGTCTCATAAATAAATATTGATGATGGAAAGAAGTGAGGGCGCTCAACAACGTGAGTAAAGGTGCAACAAATAAATGTGATCATCGTTGAAAAGGAAAAGGCACAACGTGGGGCATAGTTTAGGCTACTGTGGTGAGCGAAGTGTTGCGCCTTTTCATTTTCAATAAATATTGAATACCCACCTCTACTACATCTCGGCCCACACCTCTACCACACCTCGACCACACCTCACTCACACCTCTACCACACTCTACCACACCTACCACACCTCTACCACACCTCGACCACACCTCTACCACACCTCTACCACACCCCACACCTCTACCACATCTAACACACCTCTACTACACCTCTACCACACCTCTACCACACCTCCCACACCCTACCACACTCTCTACCACACCTAACACACCTCCTACCACACCTCTACCACACCTAACACACCTCCTCTACCACACCCTCGGACCACACCTCTACCACACCCTACCTCACATCTAACAAACCTCTACCACACTCTCCCACCACACCCCACCACACCTCTATTCCACACCTCTAACACACCTCTACCACACCCTAACACACCTCTACCACACACTCTACCTCACATCTAACACACCCTCTACCACACCTCTACCACACCCTCCCACACCTCTAACACACCTCTACCACACCTCTACCACACTTCTCCACACCTCTACCACACCCTAACACACCCCACCCCCTCACCCACCTCTACCACCACCTCTACCACACCTAACACCACCTCTACCACACCTAACACACCTCTACCACACCTCTACCACACTCTACCACACCTCTACCACACCTCTACCACACCTCTACCACACCTCTACCACACCTCACCACACCTAACACACCCCCACCACTACCCTCTACCCCACCTCTACCACACCTAACACACCTCTACCACCCTCCTGTACTCTACCATGTCCCTACCACACCTCTACCACACCTCTACCACACCTCTACCACACCCTACCACACCTAACACACCTCTAACCACACCTCTACCACACCTCTACCACACCCTCTAACACACCTCTACCACACCTCTACCACACCTCTACCACACCTCTACCACACCTCTAACACACCCTCTACCACCTCACCACACCGCTTGCCCCGACCACACCTCTCCCACACCTCTACCACACCTCTACCACCTCTCACCACACCTCTACCACACCTCTACCACACCTTACCACACCTCTACTACACCTCTACCAACACCCTACCACACCTCTACCACACCTCTACCACACCTCTCTGCCACACCCTACCTCTACCACACCTAACACACCTCTACCACACCCCACCACACCCTCTACCACACCTCTATCCACACCTCTACCACACCCCACCACACCTCAACACTTCAAACTCACCACACCTCTACCACACACCTAACACACCTCTACCACACCTAACACACCTTCCTCTACCACACCTCTAACACACCTCTACCACCACCTCTACCACACACCTAACACACCCCACCCCACTAACACCCTCCCCACCACACCCCTAACACACCTCTACCACACCTCTACCACACCTACCACACCTCTACCACACTTACCACACTCTACCACACCCTCTCCACACCTCTACCACACCTCTACCACACCTCTACCCACACCCTCACCACACCCAAACACCCTCCCACCACACCCAACACTACCTCTACCACACCTAACACACCTCTACCACACCTCTACCTCAAAACACCTCTACCACATCTCTACCACACCTCTATACACCTCCCCTCTACCACACCTCTACCACACACCTACACTCACCACACCTACTTCACACCTCCACCACACCTACCACACCTCTACCACCACCTCTACTACACCTCTACCACACCTCCTACCACCCCCCCACCACACCTCACCACACCTCTACCACACCTCTACCACACCTCTACCACACCTCTACCACACCTACCACACCTCTACCACACACCTCCTACCACACCTCTACCACACCTAACACACCTCTACCACACCTCTACCACACCCTACACCCCTCTACCACACCTCTACCACACCTAAACACACCTCCTACCACACCTCTACCACACCTAACACCACCTCTGCCCACACCCCCACATCTAACACACCCTCTACCACACTCCTCTACCACACACTCACCACACCTAACACACCTCTACCACACCTCTACCTCACCTCCTAACACACCTCCACACACACCCAACACACCTCTACCACACCTCTACCACACCTAACACACCTAACACACCTCCCACACCTCACCACACCTCTACCACACACCTCTACACACCTCTACCACACCTCTACCACACCTCTACCACACCCTACCACACACCTCTACCACACCTCTACCACACCTAACACACTTTGCCTCTACCACACCTCTACCACCACCCTACACACCTCTACCCACACCTCTACCCTCACATCTAACACCACCTCTACCACACCTCTACCACCACCTCTACCACACCTAATACACCTCTACCACACCCTCCCAACACCTAAACACCTCTGCACCACACCTCTACCACACTAACACACCTCTACCACACCTCTACCACACCTACCACACCCTACCACACCTCTACCTCCACATCTATTACACCTCTACCACACCCTAACACACCTCTACCACACCTAACACACCTCTACCACTAACACACCTCTACCACACCTAACACACCTCTACCACACCTCTACCACACCTAACACACCTCTACCACACCTCTACCACACCTAACACACCTAACACACCTCTACCACACCCCTAACACCACCTCACCACACCCCTCTACCACACCTCTACTACACCCTACCACACCCTAACACACCTCTACCACACCTCTACCACCCAACACACTCTACCACACCTCTACCACACCTAACACACCTAACACACCTCTACCACACCTCTACTACACCTCTACCACACCCCTCTACCACACCTCTACAGAGAAAACAGATCTGTTATGGATTGAATAATCTGTGTAAACCCACCTACACTCTATGGGGCCTGTTTACCTGGACACAGACTAAGCCTAGTGCTGGACTAAAGATAATTTACAACAGATCATCTCCAGTTAGACACACCATTGTTTAGTTCAGACTAGAACTAATCTGTGAACGGGAAACCAGACCTATTTGTTAGCAATCACACCATACCCCTCAGCGATGTTTTCCATCTGATGGTGGTCCTCTTAGCTCGGCTGGTAGAGCACGGCGTTTGCAATGCCAAGGTAGTGGGTTCGATCCCCGATGTACGCATGACTGTAAGTCGCTTTGGATAAAAGCGTCTGCTAAATGGCATATTATTATTATTATTATTATATTGTGGTTGATCTGAGTAGCGCTGCCTGTGACTCTGCTGTGCTGAACCCAGTAGTTACTGTATGGGACAAGACATGATTCACTACAGCTCTGGTCTCTTTCACGGCAACCACGGCCATGACCCACCTCCATCACGCGTGTTTTATTAGCTGGGAAGCTACCAGCAGCAAGGCAACTAATTGGTGTGTGTTGCTGAAAGTAAACATGTCTAATCTGATTTACGGTGAAAAGTCTCTCCATAAATCGGTTTAGGCTTTTTTTTTTCCTGTGATTTAGCTTTGAAGAATGTGTCTGTGTCAACGGGTTTTTGCGCCGCGGAATAATTTACCTTCGCTGACTCAGAAGAATGAACAGCACTGTCAAATAACGTCCACGTCACAGTCAGTATGAGCAGCACTGCCAAATAACGACCCACGTCCTACACAGCCAGTATGAGCAGCACTGTCAACGCTCCACGTCTCACAGTCATGTATGAGCAGTACTGTCAAATAACGCCTACCGCCACACAGTCAGTATGAGCAGCATTGTTCTCGAAATAACGCCTCACGCCTCACAGTCAGTACGAGCATTACTGTCAAATAACGCCCACTCCACACAGTCTCGGGATGAGCAGCACTGCGCCAATAACGCTCCAGTCTTACAGTCAGTATGAGCAGCACTGTCAAATAACGCCCATCGCCACACAGTCAGTATCCCCGAGCAGCACTGTCAACATAACGCTCCACGTCACACAGTCAGTATGAGCAGCACTGTCAAATAACGCTCCACGTCACACAGTCAGTATGAGCAGCACTGTCAAATAACGCTCCAAGTCACACAGTCAGTATGAGCAGCACTGTCAAATAACGCTCCACGTCACACAGTCAGTATGAGCAGCACTGTCAAATAACGCTCCACGTCACACAGTCAGATGAGCAGCACTGTCAAATAACGCCCTCCAAGTCACACAGTCAGTATGAGCAGCACTGTCAAATAACGCCCACGTCACAGAGTGTCGTATGAGCAGCACTGTCAAATAACTCCCACGTCACAGAGAGCAGCACTGCAAACCAACGCTCCGTCACAGAGTCAGTATGAGCAGCACTGCCATAACGCTCCACGCCACACAGTCAGTATGAGCAGCACTGTCAAACGCCCCCACGTCACACAGCAGTATGAGCAGCACTGTCAAATAACGCCCACGTCACAGAGTCAGTATGAGCAGCATAACTCTGATGTGTGTGTGTGTGTGTGTGTGTGTGTGTGTATGTGTGTGTGTGTGTGTGTGTGTGTGTGTGTGTGTGTGTGTGTGTATCAATCAATCATTTTTTTTTATATAGCCCTTCTTACATCAGCTAATATCTCGAAGTGCTGTACAGAAACCCAGTGTGTATGCGTGTGTGTGTGTGTGTGTGTGTGTGTGTGTGTGGTGTATGTGTGTGTGTGTGTGTTGTGTGTGTGTGGTGTGTGTGTGTGAGAGGTCTAGTGGTGCCTTAACAGATTAGACTCAGAGAAAAAAAGACAGAGAGAAAAGTGACAGTAAAAGAAATCAAAGATATCTGGACATGGGCAGTAGACACAGTAGTGATTTCAGAAGGAGCACCTTCTCCATCTGGACGGGCAGTAGACATGCAGTGATTTCCAGAAGGAGCACCTCTCCATCTGACACTGGAAGTAGACACAGCAGTGATTTCAGAAGGAGCACCCTCTCCATCTGGACATGGCAGTAGACACAGCAGTGATTTCAGAAGGAGCACCTCTCCATCTGGATTTGGCAGTAGACATAGCAGTGATTTTGAAGGAGCACCTCTCCATCTGGATATGGCAGTAGTAGTGATTTCCAGAAGGAGCACCTCTCCATCGGACGTGGCAGTAGACACAGCAGAGTGATTTCAGAAGGAGCACCTTCCATCTGGACATGGCTGAGACACAGCAGTGAATTTCAGAAGGAGCACCCCCATCTGGACATGGCAGTAGACACAGCAGTGATTTCAGAAGGAGCACCTTCCATCTGGACATGGCAGTAGACACAGCAGTGATTTCAGAAGGAGCAACTCTCCATCTGGACATGGCAGTAGACACAGCAGTGATTTCACGAAGGAGCACCTCTCCATCTGGACATGGCAGTAGACACAGCAGTGATTTCAGAAGGAGCACCTCTCCATCTGGACATGGCAGTAGCAGTGATTTCAGAAGGAGCACCTCTCACCATCTGGACTTGGCAGTAGATATAGATGATTTCAGAAGGAGCACTCTCCAATCTGACATGGCAGTAGACACAGCAGTGATTTCAGAAGGAGCACCTCCCATCTGGACATGCAGTAGCAGTGATTTCAGAAGGATCACCTCTCCATCTGGACATGGCAGTAGACACAGCAGTGATTTCAGAAGGAGCACCTCTCCGTCTGGGACATGGCAGTGACTACAGCAGTGATTTCAGAAGGAGCACCTCTCCTCTATCTGGACATGGCAGTAGACACAGCAGTGATGTCAGAAGGAGCACCTCTCCATCTGGACATGGCAGTAGACACAGCAGTGATTTCCAGAAGGAGCACCTCTCCATCTGGACATGGCAGTAGTACACAGCAGTGATTTCAGAAGGAGCACCCTTTCCATCTGGACATGGCAGTGACACGCAGTGATTTCAGAAGGAGCACCTCTCCATCTGACAGGCAGTAGCAGTGATTTCCAGAAGGAGCACCTCCCATCTGGACATGGCAGTAGACACAGCAGTGATTTCAGAAGGAAACTTCTCCATCTGGACATGCAGTAGACATCAGTGATTTCAGAAGGAGCACCTCTCCCATCTGGACATGGCAGTAGACACAGCAGGTGATTTCAGAAGGAGCACCTCTCCATCTGGATATGGCAGTTCAGCAGTGATTTCAGAAGGAGCACCTCTCCATCTGGACATGCGTGCCAGTGATTTCAGAAGGAGCACCTCTCCATCTGGACATGGCAGTAGACACAGCAGTGATTTCAGAAGGAGCACCTCTCCATCTGGACATGGCAGTAGTTCGCAGTGATTTCAGAAGGAGCACCTCTCCATCTGGACACGGCAGTAGACACAGCAGTGATTTCAGAAGGAGCACCTCTCCATCCGGACATGGCAGTAGCACAGTAGATTTCAGAAGGAGCACCTCTCCATCTGGACATGGCAGTAGACACAGCAGTGATTTCAGGAAGGAGCACCTCTCCATCTGGACACGGCAGGTAGTACAGCGTGATTTCAGAAGGAGCACCTCTCCATCTGGACATGGCAGTAGCAGTGATTTCAGAAGGAGCACCTCTCATCTGGACATGGCAGTAAGCAGTGATTTCAGAAGGAGCACCTCTCCATCTGGACACTGGCAGTAAGCAGTGACTTCAGAAGGAGCACCTCTCCATCTGACATGGCAGTGACACAGCAGTGATTTCAGAAGGAGCACCTCCATCTGGACAGGCAGTAAAGCAGTGATTTCAGAAGGAGCACCTCTCCATCTGGACACGGCAGTAAGTAAGTGTGATTTCAGAAGGAGCACCTCTCCATCTGGACATGGCAGTAGACACAGAGTGATTTCAGAAGGAGCACCTCTCCATCTGAGATGGCAGTAACACAGCAGTGATTTCAGAAGGAAGCACCTCTCCATCTGGACATGGTAGTAGACACAGCAGTGATTTCAGAAGGAGCACCTCTCCATCTGGACGTGGCAGTAGACACAGCAGTGATTTCAGAAGGAGCACCTCTCCATCTGGACATGGCAGTAGACACACAGCATTAGAAGGAGCACCTCATCTGGACTTGGCAGTAGACACAGCAGTGATTTCAGAAGGAGCACCTCTCCATCTGGACATGGCAGTAGACACAGCAGTGATTTCAGAAGGAGTACCTCTCCGTCTGGACATGGCAGTAGACAAAGCAGTGATTTCCAGAAGGAGCACCTCTCCATCTGGACTGGCAGTAGACATAACAGCAGTGATTTCAGAAGGAGCACCTCTCCATCTGGATGTGGCAGTAGACACAGCAGTGATTTCAGAAGGAGCACCTCTCCATCTGGACGTGTCAGTAGACACAGCAGTGATTTCAGAAGGAGCACCCTCTCCATCTGGACATGGCAGTAGAAACACAGTGATTTCAGAAGGAGCACCTCTCCATCCGGATATGGCAGTAGACACAGCAGTGGATTTCAGAAGGAGCACCTCTCCATCTGGACAGCAGTAGACACAGCAGGAGATTTCAGAAGGAGCACCTCTCCATCTGGACATGGCAGTAGACACAGCAGTGATTTCAGAAGGAGCACCTCTCCATCTGACATGGCAGTAGAACACAGCAGTGATTTCAGAAGGAGCACCTCTCCATCTGGACATGGCAGTAGCAGCAGTGATTTCAGAAGGAGCACCTCTCCATCTGGACATGGCAGTAGACACAGCAGGGATTCTTCAGTAAGGAGCACCTTTTCCATCTGGACATGGCAG
>NW_025535147.1:0-118193 GCF_020615455.1 Coregonus clupeaformis | reverse complement strand
TAAGCACATGCCGACACATTACATACGCAAATAATCGATGGTCTGGACAGATGGGATGCATTTTCCTGCAGAATTTCTACAGAGCAGAATTCATGTGTTCTTCTATTAAGGCAAGTCGTCCAGGTCCTGAGGCAGCAAGCATCCTCAACCATTCACAACACCATCTGGTGCCGACCTGGTATGGAGGCCCTCCACTTCTGTGAAGGCAGTGTTTTTGAGCCGCCAGACATAATGGGAACCATCTCATCCAAAAAAAGTTGACCTAAGTTTATTGTGTAGCACCTGATGATCATCAAGACTCTTGGCAGAATGTCTTATGGACAGATGAGTCAGCATAATACTGCTTCAGTAAGAACCTGAACCCAACACTGTCACATGGTAGTAAGGGCCATGGTGGTGATGGTGCGGCATGTGGCCACGGGCAGGCAGGCATGTGCACATGGCAGCGTAGCCGCAGGCGGCAGGTGTAGGTGTAGCTGGCGGCGGTGGTGCAGGCGGGTGGAGCCACGCAGGTGGCAGCAGCTGACGGCAGGCGGTGGCATGCAGCTGCGGTGGCAGGCAGCGGTGAGGCTGGCTGCAGTGGTGGCATGACATGCAGGCAGGTGGCGTGAGCATGGTGGTGGTGGTGGTGTGGCATGAAGACAGGAGAGGAGATGACATGAGTAGGGTAGGGAGAGCAGACATGGCATGTGAAGCATGGTGAGAGAGACAGAAGCATGAGGGAGGTAGTGGGGCATGTGGCCATGCAGGGTGGTGCAGTGGCATGTGAATAATGGCAGGTAGGGGCAGGTGAAGCATGGTGGTGGTAGTGGGGCAGGCCACGGTGGTGGCAGTGGGGTGCGCGGCCATGGTGGTGGCAGGTGGTATGTAGGGCCATGGTGGTGTAGCAAGGTGAAGATGGTGGTGTAAGGTGGGGCATGGAAGCATGGTGGTGGCAGTAAGAGCATGGTGGTGTGGCATGTGAAAACGCTTCGTGTGGCCATGCTTGTCTGCGAGAGGAATATGAAATCGTCTGTAGATAGCTTGTGCATTCACTTTGACATTTGTTGTGTGATGTTTGAAAATGTGCTAACATTTAAACATGCTTTGCCAATATTGCAATATTATATTGATGCAAACAAGCAAAGGCTAACATTTTCTGAAGGCATCAGAGTAAGTTCAATTAAACTCACATATTTGTTATGCAGAGACAGACACATGATGTAATGTTAAGCTCTTTTTCACAGGGGAACATTGTTGATTTACATATGCTTTGTTATTTATGAACCTTCTAGAGCTGATCACCTGCAACCTTATACGTAAACCGACTTCTTCCAGAGGTGTTTTAATTCTTCAATATATTGATAATTTCGTGGTGCATTTGTAATGACAATCAATAGAGCAGCCACATTACGATTATTTCTCGGCTTATTGGCAGGAACATATGTTTACATCTTCAAAGCAGCAGCGAGAGAACGCCGAACAATAACAGTAACACTTGTAAACCACGAAGAGATTGAATGTCATTGTCTATATGCAGTGTTGCACGATGCGCACAGTTAAAGCACAGCGAATAACATAAATATGGGGCCATTTACAATGGCGTTTGTTCTGGTTGCTTTTTTTTTTGTGCAATAAGGTCTGAAATCTGCTGCCAGATATCACCTAAGATATGGAGTTTAATTATTCATTCTATAAATGATAAACGAATATGAATTATCAATTCTCTCACAGGTTGTGAATGAAGTGTTGACAAATGCAGCGCTGCATAAAGAGGTTGCAGATACTGCAGCTGCATGCTGCTATCAGAAACTGGCTCATCCATGGGGTATTTGAGAAGACCGACATCGTAGTTCTCTGGTAAATGCACATGAGCATAATTGTTGGCGGTACAGCAATTTAGCAACGCTTGAATCGCGCACATTAAAACAAAACCTTCGCCTTCGTTGACGCGAACCAATATTGTCCAATCAAACATTCAGAATGTCATACAGAAGGATCCGCTGCGCCAGGCCAACGTTCGACTGCAGCACATTGCGAGAATTATCAGAGCAGGAGAATTGTGGCCATGCCGCTGAAAAAGGCCGAAGACAAATGCAAAAAAGCATTCATTTGACGTTTATTTGACAAAACCGATCCTTGACGATTAGAATATTCTGGAAGGGGACGTTAGGTTAGGATCGACTGGCTCAGAGTTCATTACCAATATCTTGTGAAAGAATGATGATATCAAAGATCGGCGGTATGATCATAGGTTTCAACGGTGAAGTTATTACTAATTGCAGACGTATCATTCTTCGCCGGTCCAATGGAACGCCGAATGGTGCCATCACGGCGATGAACGAGAAACGGTATAGGCGCGGCACACGGCGAGCACGAATCCAGATACCGGGGATGCGGCGAGCCCACCGAGCGGTCCCGGTAGTGTCGAATCATTTAGATTGTATTTGCAGAAGATGGCAACCACGGGGAGTTGCCGACGAACGACGCACATCCAACCATTCATCACGCAGATTCTCGAGATCAGGCCACGCACGTTGGAACACACCCTTGCTTCCAATGTGGCACGCCACAACAACGCATTAACAGCACCAGCGATAATCGTCGTCTTCCGTTGCCATGTCATTTCTTCAGTTCTGGTCGTGAACAAGGCTGCCGCTTTCCAGTCAAAACATCTTGCTCGTGTTCATCAGTGAAACAACCTCTGTCGCGCCGCATCAATGGTAGAGCGGCAGATAAGATGGCGTTCAGTAAACACGCTCAGAGGATCGCAGAGCGGCCCACACAGTTGCCATATTTAGCGCCATTGACACACCTCCACGCTTGTCACGATTACCTGACATTTTTGAAACAGCGACATGTAACATATATTGTTCTTATTTGATGTCAAACCCACATATAAGCCAATACATTTAGCGCACGCTTTTACACAAAGCGACTTCGCGTCACGTGCGCATAGCGTATGGGTAATGGGACCACTTCCTGGCGTTGGCATTGCTGGAGCCTGCCAGAGGACCACCATATGTAAAAAATGCGTTGATTAGTACCACCGCTCACGATAACTGCTGAAGTTGACATTTGATTGTTCACCCTCCCCATCACTTGAGCCGCAGCGCAGCAACATTTCGCAACCATTCTGCGTACCGTTGCCGGATACTATTAACAAAGATAAAATTTCTCCTCCTATCTGTTTGGTGTCTGTAACAGAACAGCTCTTTCCTCGGCTTGGGATGGACATCGCGGCACCGGTTCCAGCTTGAGCCCAAACATCGAAAGCCAGGAGAGCAGGAGGAGGTAGAGAACTGAAGAAGATCCGGCGCCATCGCACCAACACAGCTTACGGTAATATCTGGCCCAGACTATAGATCCTGTCGATGGTAAGACTACTGGCCCAGACCATGACCCTCTCAACACAGCTACGTGCATTCACTGGCCCAGACTGCAGACTCACACCCCACGCAGAGCATGGGCCCAGACAGAGCTCAACACTACTTGCAATGGTCTCACCTGGCCCAGACCAGACTCAATGAAGCCTGACGCCACATGGCCAGACTGCAGACTCTACTATTTGGAAGAGCATGGCCCAGACTGCACTCCGCCCAGCCGTAATACTGGCCCGACTGAGATTCCTCCAACAAAGCCACGGAAGACTACCGGCCCGACTACAGACGAGCAATCGCTTACGGTAACATCTACTTCCGGCCCAGCTGACTCAATACCACGTAATGGCCCAGACTATAGACCTCGATCATATCGACGATACATTAGCATTTTGAGATGAACATCCATTTCCATTTGAACCTCTTAGAAGACTGATGAGGTTTATTTATATATTTACAGACAGTCCATCTAGAAGGTTCACTAAATCCATAATGTTATATGGCAACTATCAGATGATTTCACATTGAGAGGAGTTTCAGACTTATATCATGTCTCGTACAATAAAATATAATGAGTTAAGATCTCCCAGAGTATCATATTCTCTGACGACCACAGCAACACATAAGTGTGTTGTCAATACTTTGTAGAAGATTTTGGTGGCGACATGAGTCGTTTGCATGCCTGGACCAGCTTTGTACATCTAGGAGCCTGGAGAATTCTCCCATTTTACTCTTCTTACATGTGAAACTCCACAGATTTTTCAAATAGACCATGTCTGCCTGGGCCACACTAAGGACACCATTCTGCCTGAAGATTCACTAAACACAAACCCCGTTGAATGTAACGCCACCCAGGTCCAAGGCTCTGAGCAGGTTTCATCAAGGATTTGCTCAGATTTGGCCCATCCACAGCTCCGCTATTCTGCACAGTCTTCGCCTCTGAACATTCAACAGATACGTTAGTCACTGTACTTCCCGATAGGATAGTACAATAAGATGAGTCGCCCGGTTTTCCACATACGCTTTGCATTCCACGATTTGGTTATTGAGCAGACGCATCCAGATGACTTACAGCTAGCAAAGTGATTATACTTACATGTTCGCAAATAATTGCCATTTAGCTTATCACCAGCTGGCAAAACAAAGTAACACCAGGATGCCCGTCAGGAAAGGGCATGGTGTTTGCCCCAGGGTCCTTGCTGCGGCAGCTGAGGGCACCATAGCCGAATCACGAGCTGCAACAATGAATAGCACCACACAGGCGTCTTCCTTGAAAGCAGTGCGCCAGCTGCATCTGCATCTGTTGGGGCGACATGCACCAGAGGTCTAGGTTTCGACATCGGTAGCGTACATGACTGTGCTCAGTTAATTTCATACACAGATCTATGTTACGGTCGTGCTTATAGCATTTCAGGTAGTTGTTTATAGTGAAATACCCAGAGTTGGTTGAGACGCCATGCTGGTCATCATAGTGGGTGTGGTTATTTGAAGAATTCAAATATGTGCTATTTTATTTTGTTTAACATTCTTTTTGCTTACATGATTCATATGTAGCATTCATGTTTTGATGTTCCTCACCATTATTTCAATGTAGGAAAATAGTAAAAAATAAAGAAAAAACTTCGAATGAGTAGAGCTGGCCTAAAACGCTGATCGCAGTACAGTCTTCAGAAAGTATCATACACACGATTTTTATTCCTCATTTTGTTGTTGTGCCTAACTGTACTGATTTTATTTATATCTCACTTATTCATTACTCCTTAGTGAAAACATGTTTTCAGAAATATTTAAACATAAACAAATTCATTAAAAACAGTGTTCTATTATCACCTGCAAAAGGAAGAACCTGACAAGGCTGCCTGATTCTCCACAGGCCTTCACGGTGACCATGCGGAAAGACAACCATAACCGTTCGCACACATGTTGCTCCATGTGCCAAGTACTTCGCCATAGGACCGGGGATGATTGTTCATCGACAAGGTTACTCGCCGACTTACCATATCGATTACATTCATCGCTGTACACGGCTCGGAGAGGCGAACGGTCATGTGTCGGCAACATGACCGCCAAAGCCACGCTTAATATTTCATCATGCTGAACCTCGAAGGTCGCTAATTAATGTGGTGAGACAGCCCCATCTACCATATCAGCAGGCGGCGCTCGGGTCTCACATATGAGTCGCCAGAAGACACGAACCAGTTACCCGCCACTTTTCTACCAGACGAGCCAACAGGCGCCACTTATAGATCTGTAGTAATACACATGTTACTTACAGACGCTATCCAAAGTTTATCATAGTCATGCGCTGCATTTTGTATGGTGGTCCTGGGATCGAACCCACTACCCTGAAAGAAGCTGCAGCCTACAGCTGACATAGACGACAAGAACACTGCGATGCAGTGTTTCCAGATAGCTGAGGCCTACTGGGAGGCCTTCATGCACACACTGTGTTTTTGTTTCCAGAGATAATAGCTGTTTAAATAAATGTTGCAAAACAGATAAACATCATATTGGAGCACGCATATGATGCGTTCCGAAAGGTTGCGGTATAGCGGTGCTGCTGTTTGGAAATCTACCTAACGTAGCACTGATAAAGATCGTTATTCGCCGTCATTGTCATTAGCGTCAATTGTGGTCGAAATTACGGAAACAAAATTGTTTTCGGTTCACTTTCAGGTTAGCATACATAGCAGTGGGTTAAAAATAAACATTTGAAGAAGATAAATTGTGAGAGGCGCATCAGGCTGTGGTGGCTAGTGACGACCCACAAAGGTGTGCCTGAGGCGACGAAAATACTTTATCCACTCCGGCAACACTGCCAATGCTGCAGGTCGACACAACTGAGTCAGGCTCACTCCAAGGCTGAAAACAGCCAAAGAATCTGGCTGAGCTGAGTAGATGGGCCCACTAGCTCAAAGTTGGTGGGAGATACAGGCGCCAGGGCTGTGGGTTCGATTCCCGGGGCTAGTGACAGGAGACTTCACTACATCGTAAGTCGCCTCGATAAGATGCCTGATTAAATGTAACAATAGCTGTTTAAATAGTGGGAGTATGCAGAAGCATACCACATTGTTTAATCCTCATTTTAGCAAACACTACTGTGCACATGACGAGCCTGTAATGTCCCTCACACAGACTATATCACCAGCATTTTTGCATAGAGATATTGTCCTGCCAATGATGGGCATCAGCAAGGGGTTGCCACAGAAATACAAGGTTTTGAAAACAATAGGCCTATTTGGCAAGTTATTGACACCCATCCTTGATCAGACTTAAGACACTAATGAATATGTGGGCCACGACTTGAACTACCCCTCTGGCACGGATCAGAGCCCCATTTTGAGCTTCCGGTTGAAAGAGTAAGATCCAACAATGAAGTCTTAACAGAAGGCGTAATAATAAGACGATAGTTTATGATCTCCAAATACAAGTCGTTAAACGTGTATGCCGCGCCAGCGCAAGACATAAAGCCGGTTTGTTGCCAGCTTTCATTGTCTTTTGAGAAGGTTGACACGCGATGCAATTACTTCAGCTGCCAGTTAACGAAATAACCATACCTGTTACCTTCGGCATGCTAGGTGCCTAGCCGCTTAATAGGTCACACCTTCAAGTCGGCAAGGTAGTTAACTTCGGTCAACAACTGTTTCTGGCGCCGATGATGGGACGGATTACAGCAGCTTCTCACTTCCAGTGGGTTACATTGCGAGTAACACTTTCTTGTTCTTCATGAGGTTTTTGAAACATTTGATTCCAATTTCACTTCGTCGCCAGTTTACGATTCTTCTGGTCATCGGTAATTCGGCAACGCCCACGGAGGATAAACGCATCATTGCCCACAGACAGATAAGCCAAGAGTCTCGACCCGTCCTTCCATGGCGACAATTCGCAACACCACTAATAGCGATGGGCTTATCCGGCCTGACACAGCGAGCCAGCTGGAACAAGCTGCTTCCGTCTCGACAGGCTGATGCTATAGCACCTCTCATAAGCTGATTTTGCTGCCTCCGCGTTCCCATAGGTGCCGCGTGGAGTCGGCATAAACCTCATCATGGGACGTCTCATGAATGGTAGGCTCTGCTTTCTCACTCTTCACAGTTTACAGATTGATATCTGCACAGTGTGCACAGAAGCCTGCCAGACTGACATTTCATCTCATTAATTCCACCCAGCTCGGCGCTTATGAAATACCCGCTTCAGCTCCCCAATCAATGTGGCAGATATCTGAGGCCTTGAGGCAAAAAAATCCATTTGAACAAAGGGACTAATGAAAGTATACCTTTTACACGCATTCAAGGCGGAGATTCACTCCAGAGCTGAAGTGATCAGGCGAAGATTGTGAACTCCACTTCATCTGCCACTCAGGATCTGGTTTGTTCTTCCTGCAGATGGCTCAGAACAGCACTTCTCCAGCCTCCACACTCTGCAGCCACGGGCGGGGGTCTACAAGCTTGGAATGGGATTACCAGGCGGGCATCCAGCATGCATGAGTGGGTTACACTGAGCGTACAAAACAATAGGAACAATCTGCTCTTTCCATGACAGACTGAACCAGGTGAACGCTATGATCCCCATAAGACGTCACCTGTTAGTCCACTCTCATCAGTGATGAAGGAGGAGACAGGCTGAAAGAAGGATTTTTAAGCTCGAGAGACCAGACATGATCAGAGCAGGTGTTATTTAGTGAATAAGACAAGATGGCGTTTTGAATAAGCGGTAAAGAAGGCATCGGGCTTGTGTCGGTCTGCAACGTTGCTGGAGCGCCACGACGGTCAGTTTCTGCGCATCAAGAATGGTTCACCACCCAAAGGAATATCCAGCCACCCTGATAGCCAACTGCGGAAACATTGAGTTAACATGGCCAGCATTTCAGAATCGCCGACCTGTATTCACTGATGAATTGGGAGTGGGCTGAACAGCAGCAGTGCAACTCGTAATAGAAGGAATTTCCAATGCCTGGCATACTCAGCGTAGGACAGGCAAATCTTCAAACCACCATGCATGCCAGCGATGCACGGGGAAGGCCGACCTTCCTGTCTCTCAGATGACGACCTCTTCTCAGATGGCTGACCTCCTGACCTTCCTTCCTCAGATGGCTGACCTCCTCGTTTTCCTCAGACCTCCTTCAGATTGCTGATTCTCGAGAGCCGACGCCGATCTCCGACCTCTGGCAGATCTCCTGATCTCCTCGCTGACCTCCTGTTCTCCTCAGATGGCTGACCCTCCCAGCTCTCCTCCTCAGATGGCGGATCTTCCACTCTCCTTCAGATGACGACTGATCTCTTCTTCTCTCAGATGTGGAGCGATCTTCCCGCCCTTTCTCTGAAATCTTCTTCTTCCTCAGATGCCGACTTTGATCTTCAGACTCCTGACCTCTCCTCTCCTCAGATGGTGCTGACTGAGTGCCGACCACCTGCATGACTGACTCTCAGATGCTGACCTCCCGACTTCCTTCAGATGGTTGATCTTCCCGATTCTCCTTCAGATGGCAGACTTATCTTTCCTCCTTTCAGATGGCTGACCTCCTGTTCTTCTCCTTCAGATGGTCGTACCGACTTCCCGATCTTCTCCTTCTTCAGATGCAGGATCTTCCTTCGATGTAGCCGACTCAGCCTTTCCTCCTTCAGATGGTTTATCTCCCGACCTTCTCCTTCGTATTGCCGACTCTCTCAGATGTTGGCCGATTCCCGATCTTCCTTCCTCAGGCTTCAGATGGCTGACCTTCGACCTCCTCTCAGATGGCTGATCAGCCTCTCAGATGGCCGACATCCCGACTCCTCAGACCTCCCACTCGACCTCCCAGCCTCCCTCTCCTCAGATGGCCGACCTCTACGACCTCCTCCTCCTCCTCAGCGCCGACCTCCGTCTCCTCCTCCAGCCGACTCGTTCCTCTTCAGAGGCTGACCTCCCGTCTCTCTCTCCTTCACCAGAGATGATTCCCCAGCCTCTCTCTCCTCAGATGGCTGACCACCAGCCTCCCTCCTTCTCAGATGGCTGATCTCCTGATCTCCTCTCAGATGAGCGACCCAGCCTTCCTTCCTCAGATGGCTGACCTTCCCTTCCTTCGTGATGCATGACCTTCACCACTCTTCCTCAGATGGTTGATCTCTGATCTCCTCTCGAGCTGATGATCTCCCGACCTTCCTCTCAGATGGCTGGGACCTCGATTCTCTCCTCTCCTCGAGGCCGACCACTGTTCTCTCCTCTCAGATGCTATCCTCTCTGTCTCTCTCTCTTCAGTTGCCTGCCTTCAGATGGCTGACCTTCAGCGGCTGACTCGCTCTTCTCTCAGATGTGGGCCGACCTTCCTTCCTCAGAGGCGACTTCCTCTCTCAGATGGCGACCTCCCACGCCTTCCTTCAGATGGCTAATCTCCCAGCCTTCCTCGATGGCGATCTCCCAGTTCTTCTTCCGACGCCGACTCTTCTCGGCCGATCTGTTCTTCCTCAGATGCAGCCGACCTCCTTCCTTGCCGATCTTCCCGACACTTCCTCTCTCAGATGGCCGATCTTCCCGATCTTCTTCCTTTCAGAGAGCCGACTCCCGTTCTTCTTCAGATGACGATCTTCTTCCTCTCAGATGGCCGAAAGGCCGACTCTCCTGATCTTCTCAGATGGCTGATTTGCCGATTACCTGTTCTCTCCTCAGATGGTTAACCTCCTGTTCTTCCTCTCAGATGAGCCGATTCCTGTTCTCCTCCTTCTCGAGAGCGACTCCTTTCCCCGACGGCTGACACCTCCGACCACTCCTTTCCTCAGATTGCCTGACCTCCGACTTGCTGACCTCTGCCTTCTTCTCAGACAGAGCCGACCTCCCGACCTCTCTCTCTCAGATGGCTGACCTCCCGTTTTCCTCTCCTCATGGCTGACTCGACCACCTCTTCCTCTCGATCACCTGTTCTTCTCCTCTCTCAGCCTTCAGCCGCCTCTCAGATTGTTGCTCCTTTCTCTCAGATGGCGACTTTCCTTCAGATGGTTAATCATTACCTCTTGATCTTCCTCTTCCTCTGATGTAGCATGACCTCCTGCCTTCTCTCAGATGGCTGATCTCTCACCGATGTGTAGCCGACCTCCCGACCTCTCCTTTCTTTCAGATGGCCGACCTCCTGTCTGTTCTCCTTCCGACCTCCAGCCGCCGAAACGAGCTGGACTGTTGATACGGGTGTCCTCTACATAGAATTGCGTCTGTCTCGAGCAAAAGACACGGCAGAACTCCTGACAGACCGGTCACCGTGTCCAGAGCGATTCCGGAGAACTCACACCGTAATGAGCCGTCAACATTGCTCTGGAGCGTCAGCGCCGGTCGCCCACTCCAAGAACAACTCACAAATCCAGTGATCGGGACTGCGCGCCACGGTAGCCGGCAGCCTGGGTGGTTGGCGAGCGCTGTGCCGCTGTCGCTGGTTCTACTCCGAAGTCGACCAGGTCTGTCGATGCGTTTCGAGCAAGGCACGCACTTCTAATTGCCTGTAGTCGCCTAAGAGCGCCTGTTAAATGACTAAAATGTAAATGTGTTTTTGTCACGTCATCGGTGTTCATTAACATTACATTAAAGCAGATCGACATTTGCCATAGATGAAATTGCAGCTTTGAGAGATTGACGGTCTGGTTTAATCGAGTCTATCCGTGTGATGTTTAGCATTTCGTTTTTCACGTAGTTGAACGGGTTGTTGTACCTTTGAATTTCCATGAGTGGTTTAGCGCTTTTGAACGAGTCTGTTCTGTATTAGCTCTCGACGCATATTGCTTAGAATGCCAGTCAATACAACGCCACAATAAAACAGCTTATTGAACCCGTTCACGAGTAATTGCGGGATTGTTTGTCGGTCGAGGGAGGGCTGTCGCCACGTAATTTCACAATGCCAGCGCCGATTGCCTGTAACTTACCTGTACATACGTTAGCGCTATCATGATCGTACGTCTTCGATATCAGAACACACACACCCGACGAAGATTTCGCCGAAGATAGCTCCAGCAAACTCGCTTAGCCATCTCTGCCTTATTGGCCAACATGTGTAATCACCGAAAATAAACTGATGATTTTCGCTCGCATTATTCACAATCGGGACAGTAAAAATGTAATATCTGCAGCCTTTACCGATTTGCCGGTCGATTTCATTGGCCGGATAATAAGCATAAGCCGGGCCGTTTCCGCCCACGCAGGACAGTAGGCCGGGTGCAGGTACCATTTGTCAATGCTGGTGTGCGACAAGACACAGGAAGTCTCGTATTTGCATCGCCTGAGGTAGAGAATTACGATAAGCTGCAGACCCACTATTTCCACAAAGAGAGTTTTCATTCATAGCTTAACATTTACACAAACCAATGCCGGCATACATCGCATTTCACCCAGTTGCATAAGGTTACAGCAAACAGCTTATCTAGTGCCAGTGGCCGTGAAGGTAACTGAATTGTTATTTATTTTTATTGAGAGAAACACATTAATTT
This sequence comes from Coregonus clupeaformis, assembly GCF_020615455.1. Classification (NCBI taxonomy): domain Eukaryota; kingdom Metazoa; phylum Chordata; class Actinopteri; order Salmoniformes; family Salmonidae; genus Coregonus; species Coregonus clupeaformis. Next base: position 106,390 of record NW_025535147.1, on the reverse strand, counting down.
AGACCACCTTACTTCCACCGTGGAGTAAAGTGTGGCTCCAGAGTTGTGGACATGCTGGCAGAAATTATAAAACGGATTTAAGTTTGGTTTATTGTGTCCTGCCACTTTCTGAGAGCGCCGCTCTGGGATGAGCGTTTTCTGTTTGCTATGGCCTTATACAGCTCGTTGAGGTCTAGTGCCAGCATTGGTTTGTGGTGTAAGACATGTGCAGGTGCTATACGAAAACTCTTGGCAAACAGTGTGGGTCTACAGCTTATCATGAGGTACTTACCTACATGCAGCAGAACCACGAGACTTCCTTAATATTAGATGATCGCACACCAGCCACACAAACAGACACACACCCTCTCGGCCCGGCTCTACCAGACGGAGCTGTCTGTCCTGCATGCTGAAACCCAGCCAACTGTATATTATCCGTGTCATTGCTCAGCCACGACTCCATGGGTAAGATAATAAGCAGTTTTTACTGTCCTCCGTTGGTAGGATAGTCGAACGAAGATCATCCAGTTTATTTTCCAGTGATTGCACAAGGTCAACAGAACGGATGGTGGAGGCGCACAACACGGCCCCTGTATTTCAGCCTGGTCTCGAGAAGAGATGAGAGTCCTTTCAAGGCTGACTCCATTAAAGAAAAAAATCTTCGGCCCAGTTCGAGGTGAGTAGACTCCGCTTGCTCCTGATATCCAGAAGTTATTTTCGTCATAAGAGACGGCAGCAACATTATGTACAAAATAAGTTACAACAATGCGTAAAAAAATGGTACAGCCGGTATGAGCCCAGAAAAACGTGGCGCCGTCCTCCGCGCCATTATAAAACAATGCCTAGTTGTCAATGGTTTTAGTGGAGCAGGGAGCCAAATCGTGACACGAAAATTTGACAGACGCTGTGCATTGATGTTCCACCGCGCAAGCCAATATACGCTTGTAGCTAATACAGAACAAACTGCTCAAACGCTTAAACCACCTCATAGGTTCAAGGTGTACAACTTGGCCCTGCTTCAACACGAGAGAAAAACAGGAAGTGCCGCTTTCATCACCTCGATAGGCTAATAAGTGAGCAAAACTGATAAGGATGTAAACAGAATTTAATCATAAGGAGGAAGAGAACTAAATGTAATTTCGCCTTTTCACAGCTTTTGGTATAAATGTGGTTAATAGACACCTGCATATGGCCAAAATATTTACATTTACATTTACATTTTAGTCATTTAGCAGACGCCATCTGTATACCACACAGATACTTAGAGCATGGCTTGCTCAAGGGCACATCGGTTGGCATTTCCTTCACCTAGTCGGCTCGGAGATTAGAACCAGCGACCTCGGTTACTGGCACAACGCTCTTAACCACTAAAGCAACACAGCCACACGCTAACCTTACCTGGTCCCAGTCACTCGCTTGTAGTTGTTCTTGAGTAGACGGCCAGCATGCTGACGCCAGAGCCACCATGTTGACCAGCAGCACAGGTGTATGGGTTCTCCAGGGTGAAGGGTTTCTGGACAGTGTTCGGTCTGTAGGGTTCGAGTAGCACTCTGAAGGACTGACACCACTGAGTTCCATGAGAGCACCCGATCAGACAGTCCAGCCTATCTAGTTTCAGCAGCTGGGAGGTCAGCCATCTGAGGAGATGGCGATAACAGAACAGGAGGTCAGCCATCTGAGGAGAGGAGAGGTCAGGAGGTCTCCGGGCCATCTGAGGAGAGGAGAGGTCAGGAGATCAGCGGCACTGGAGGAGTAGCACAGGAGGTCAAACACTGAGAGAGGAGAGGGCTTAGAGGTCAGCGCATCGAGGAGGAGTGGCTGTGGGAGGTTAGCCATCTGAGGAGAGGAGGCTGTGCCATCGAGGAGAGAGGAGAGAATGGAGGCTGTCATCTGAGGAGAGGAGAACAGGAGGCAGTTAGCCATCTGAGGAGAGGGAGAGAACAGGTCAGCCATCTGAGGAGAGGAGTGGTCAGAGGTCAGCCACTGGAGTGCAGAGAGGAGAGAACAGGAGGTCAGCCGATCTGAGGAGAGGAGGTCAGGAGGTCAGCCATCTGAGGAGAGGGAGAGAACAGGAGGTCAGGCCATCTGAGGAGAGGGAGAGGCCAGGAGGTCAGACATCTGAGGAGAGGAGTGGTCAGAGGTCAGGCCATCTGAGGAGAGGAGGTCAGCCATCTGAGGAGGAGAGAACAGAGGCTGTGCCATCATCTGAGGAGGAGAGAACAGGAGGTTAGCCATCTGAGGAGAGGTGAGAGAGGAAACAGGGTCAGCCATCTGAGAGAGAGGAGAGGTCAGGAGATCAGCCATCTATAGAGGAGAGGTCAGGAGGTCAGCCATCTGAGGAGAGGAGAGGTCAGGAGATCAGCCATCTGAGGAGAGGAGAGAACAGGAGGTCAGCCATCTGAGGAGAGGAGAGGTCAGGAGGTCAGCCATCTGAGGAGAGGAGTGGTCAGGAGGTTAGCCATCTGAGGAGAGGAGGTCAGCCATCTGAGGAGAGGAGAGAACAGGAGGTCAGCCATCTGAGGAGAGGAGGTCAGCCATCTGAGGAGAGGAGAGAACAGGAGGTCAGCCATCTGAGACAGACGGTGTTAACATCTGAGGAGGAGATAAACAAAGAGGTCAGGCTGACTGAGAGAGAGAGTTGTGACATGGCCATCTGAGGAGAGGATATTGCCATCTGAGGAGAGGAGGAGAACAGGGAGGTCGCCACCAGTGGAGAGAGGTCAGCCATCTGAGGAGAGTGAGAGAACAGGAGGTCAGCCATCTGAGGAGAGGAGAGAAACAGGAGGTTAGCCATCTGAGGAGGAGAGAGAACAGGTGGTCAGCCATCTGAGGAGAGTGAGAAATAGGAGATCAGCCATCTGAGGAGAGGAGAGAGGCTGAGGTCAGGCCATCTGAGGAGAGGAGAGGCTGTGGAGATTGAAGCCATCTGAGGAGAGGAGGGTCAGGAGGTCAGCCATCTGAGGAAAGAGCAGAGAACAGGAGGTCAGCTATCTGAGGAGAGGAGAGAGCCAGGAGGTCAGCCATCTGAGGAGAGGAGAGAGGTCAGGAGGTCAGCCATCTGGAGAGAGAGAGGAATAGGTGTACAGCCATCTGAGAGGAGTGAGAACAGGAGGTCAGCCATCTGAGGAGAGGAGAGGTCAGGAGGTCAGCCATCTGAGGAGAGGAGAGAACAGGAGGTCAAAGCATCTGAGAGGAGGTGAGAGGAGCCAGAGGTCAGCCATCTGAGGAGAGGAGAGGTCAGCCATCTGAGGAGAGGAGAGGTCAGCCATCTGAGGTGAGACAGAACAGGAGGTCAGCCATCTGAGGAGAGTGAGAGAACAGGAGGTCATGGCCATCTGAGAGGAGGAGAACAGGAGGCCAGCCATCTGAGGAGAGGTCAGGATGTCAGCCATCTGAGGAGAGGAGAGAACAGGCCAGCCATCTGAGGAGAGGTCAGAAGGTCAGCCATCTGCAGGAGAGGTGAGAGGTCAGCTATCTGAGGAGAGGAGAGGTCAGGAGGTCAGCCATCTGAGGAGAGTGAGAGAACAGGAGGTTAGCCATCTGAGGAGAGTGAGAGGCTCAGGGAGGTCAGCCATCTGAGGAGAGGAGAGGTCAGGAGGTCAGCCATCTGAGGAGGAGAGAAGAAAGGGCCTGGCCATCTGGAGGAGAGGCCAGGAGGTCAGGCCATCTGAGGAGGAGAGGTCAGAGGTCAGCCATCTGGGAGAGAACAGAGCGTCATCTGAGGGAGAGGCACAGGAGGTCCATTGCCTGAGAGGAGGAGAGGTCAGGAGGTCAGCCATCTGAGGAGAGGAGGAGGCTGTGGAGGGTCAGCCATCTGGAGGAGAGTTGTGAGGTCATGCACAACATCTGATAGAGAGAGAGAGAACAGGTGGTCATGCCATCTGAGGAGAGGTCAGGAGGTCAAAGCATCTAGTGAGGCAGGAGAGGTCAGGAGGTCAGCCATCTGAGGAGAGGAGGCCAGAGGTCAGCCATCTGAGGAGAGAGGAGAGGCCAGGAGGTCAGGCCATCTGGGAGAGGAGAGGTCAGGAGGTCAGCCATCTGGGGGAGAGTGCAGGAGAGGTCAGGAGGTCAGCCATCTGAGGAGAGGAGTGGTCAGGAGGTCAGCCATCTGAGGAGAGGAGAGAACAGGAGGTCAGGTGCCATCTGAGGAGAGAATAGGGAGGTCAAAGCCATCTGAGGAGAGGGTCAGGAGGGTCTGCCACTTTGAGAGGAGGAGAGGCTGAGGTTGGGGCCATCTGAGGAGAGGAGGCAACAGGAGGTCAGCCATCTGAGGAGAGGTCAGGAGGTCAGCCATCTGAGGAGAGGAGGCTGAGCTGTGCCATTCAGGGGAGAGGAGAGAACAGGGGTCAGCCATCTGAGGAGAGAGGAGAGAACAGGCACAGCCATCTGAGGAGAGTGAGAGGTCAGAGGTCAGCCATCTGAGGAGAAGAGAGGCTGGGCCATCTGAGGAGAGACAGGAGGTTATTTTCCCAATTCATCATATACATATGGTTTCTTAAAAGATTTGTTTGAATACATACACTATATACCAAACATTAGAATTCTTTTCCTGAATGAGTTGCACCCCTTTGCCTTCAGAACAGCCTCAATCCATCACACTACAAGGTGTCGGAAGCTGCCTCCACAGGGATGCTGGTCATGTTGACTCCAATGTTTCACAGTTGTGTCAAGTTGGCTGATGTCCTTTGGGTGGTGGACCATTCTGATGGCACAAACCTGCTGATCGTGAAAACCCAGCGTTGTAGTTCGACACAAACCGGTGCGCCTTGGCACCTACTACCATACCTCATTCAAAGGCACTTAAATCTTTGTCTTGCCCATTCACCCTCTGAATGGGTACACACATAATAGTAATCCATGTCTCAATTGTCTCAAGGCTTAAAAATCCTTCTTTAATCTGTCTCCTCCCCTTCATCTACACTGATTGAAGTAGATTGTTATGACATCTATAAGGGATCATAGCTTCACCTGGATTCAGTCTGTCGCAGAGCAGGTGTTCAATGTTTTGTACACTCAGTGAACTCCTCCGCTAAAAATCTTCCGCTGCTCTGTTTACTGACTCCACGGCGGAAGTTCACACCAAACTTGTAGGCCTCTCTACTGTGGTGGCAGAGGGTGTGGAGGCTGGAGAAGTGCTTGTTACGGCCAACGGGTGGAAGGCCATAGATCCTGGGTGGGGAAACGATGAAGTGGAGGTTCCTGTGCGCCAGACATCATTGTGGTCTCAGCCAGGTGGAAATATCTCTGATCCCCGTCTTACTCTAGCCCCACAGATACACCGCTCATAAAAGGTATAACACAACTACATATTTTTAAATGGATTTTTTTTTAATTTCAAACCCCAGATATACACTTACACATTAGGTTGTGGGAGGCTGGAGCTGGAGTAGCCTCTGCAAAGCCGCCTGATCCCATGAGCTTAGGTTGCTAATGAGCATGTGGGGATATCAGTCTGGCAGGGGCTGCAGCTTGCACACCATTACATGATCAGTCTGGGCATAAAGGTGGAAGGCAGTGAGCTTGAGCCCTCACCGCTTTCAGAGGACTAATCAGCTGTCTCTTGATGGCTTGTGGAGCCACCATACTTGGTAGCGCTCGCAGTACTGGGGCCACGGAACGAAACAAATCAACCTATCGAGGAGGTTAGTGTTGATGCTGCTATAGCATCAGCTATATCAGACTGAGGGCAGCTTCTGATTTTCCAGCTGGCTTCACAGCAGAAGTCAAGAAAATGGGACTAATTTAATAACCCAATACTGATAGTGGTGTTGCTGCTGGTCGCCTCTCATGGAGGACCAGATCAGAGGCTGCAAGCCATGCAGCTCTGGGGAAGTAATGATGCAGAACATCCTCCATGGACGTTGCCAGATTGTTTTCGGTGGCCCAGAGAGTCCTGGTCGCAAACGACAAGCGAGAACAAATCAAGTGTTTTAAGAAACCTCATGGGAAGGGTAAGGGGGATACCTAGTCAGCTGCACAACTGAATGCAGTATTCAACCAAACAAGCATCTGCAGAACAACTCCAACCCCTTTGAACTGAGAGGTGCGGGGGCTGCCTTAATCCACGTCCACGTCATCGCGCCCGAGGAGCAGTTGTTGGGGGCTAACTGCCTTGCTGCCAGATTTGAACCAGGACTTTCTAAACGCTTGTGCTACCTAAATTCATTGTAACTAAATGTAGAAATATAGTTAAATACGTTAGCTAGCTAGCTAGTAGTAAATATAATGAACAACCTTCTCAAAAGACAATAAGCCAACCAGCAACGCTTATAACTTCGCCTCTATGCCTAACATACCGCTTAACGACTTGCGTTTGCAAGTCCGTGACCATGCATCTGATACACACCTTCCTGGATTTCAAGACTCATTGTTGGATCTTACTTTCTTTCAACCAGGGAGAAAGTTTCTCTCAGAGAAGACTTTGCAAAGTTGGGAGGACTCTGATCCATTGCCAAAGAGGGGAGTACACTATGCTGTCTGTCATTGGCCCATATTCATTATGTCTTAGAGTCCTGATCAAGGATCAGGTCCTAATTTGTTAGTAACTTGCCAACATGGGTCTCATGATTTCAAAACCCTCCCAACCCATCCTGTAGTAGTAAGCTTAACCTCTGCTGATTGCCCATCATTTAACAGGACAATATCTCTATGCCATGCTGGGTGGAGAGTCTCTACGTCTGTGTGTGAGGGATATAAGAACACCATTAAGGTGCACTTTGATAGTAAGCCAAATGAAGGATTTAAAACAATATCATATGCCTTATAAGACTATGTCTGCCATTTTAAACAACTACATTTATGATTTTGTATTATTTACTGTAGATCGCTCTATCTCAGAGCGTACTTGTTAAAGCAGTGAGAGCATACATACTTGTATACTGGCCCTCTGTGGAATCGAACCTACAACCCTGGCGTTGCAAAACGCCATGCTCTACCAACTGGAGCTAAATGGGGCCCATCACTTTTTACTCAGCTCAACTAACGCCTTGGCTGTTTTTCAGCCTGGGTGAATTTTGACTATTTCATTGTCCAGCCTCATCTTTGTTACTGGCAGAAAGCGAAGTTATTGGGTCAGAACAGCATTTTCAATCCGCCGTGCACCTTTGTAGGTCGTCACTAGTTACTACAGCCACAAAGTCATAAACCTCACTTCTTTCCACAATTTATCTTCTTAAATGTTTATTTTAAACTTAACCCCACTGCTACTTTATGCCTAACCTGAAATTAAGACCAAAAAGCTCATTTTTGTTTCCATGAATTTTTACGATACAGATGACTATGTGGCTGTGGTAGTTAGTGGAAACAGTCTTTATATCACCTGGGTTACGTTAGGTTAGGTTTCCAACACTAACTTATGTCGATCCACCCACTTATTTTGAGGTACCCACTTTATCACACCCACATATGCAGTAATTCAATACTTGTTTATCTGGAAACACAAGAAAGCATACCCTCACCCCTATTTAAATAACTATTATTCCTGAAACAAAGCAGTGTATATAACTGTTTTTGCAGAGGCCTCCCGAGTGGCGCAGTTGTCTAAGGCACTGCATCGCAGTGTTGCGCGCCCCAGTGGTCCTATGTAGCTCAGCTGGTAGAGCACTGCGCTTGTAACTCCAGGGTAGTACCGATCCCCCGACCACTCCATACACAAAAATGTATGCACGCATGACTGCAAGTCGCTGATAAAGCAATGCCATGGCATATTATTATTACTACCGGAGTCCCATAGGGTGGCGCACAATTGGCCTAGCGTCGTCTCGGTTAGGGGAGGTCAATGGGAGGGGCTTAACTTGTCTATTGTGCCTTAGCGACCTCGTATGGCCCGGGCGCTGCAAGCCGACTATGGCCGTCAGTTGAACGTGTATTTCCTCCTACACATTGGTGCGGCTGGCTTCCGGTTCAGCGATCGAGGCAGGTTGCATGATGGTCATGTTTCGCAGGACATGACTCCGACTCGCCTTCTCCCAGCTCGCTGGAGAGTTGGTGAAGATGAGGACAAGATCAGAATCAGACCGCAATTGGATAGCACGAATTGGGGAGCAATGACCACAATAATAATCTCATCCTAGTCTATGTGGTAATATATATGGAGCAACTATGTCTTCTGGTGGTTATGGTTAATCTTTCATGGTCACACGGAAAACCTGTGGAGAATCCTCAAACATACTTAATCAAGGTTAGTAATGTTACTTTATAAGATTTGATATTGGTGACACTGTTTTTAATGAGGTTGTTTATAAGTTTCATTTATTTCAAAACATGTTTTCACTAAGGGTAATGTAGATATGAGATATAAATAAAAATCAATTTTGAATTTAGTTTTAACAACAAAAATGAGGAATAAACTAATGCAAGAGCACTTTCTGAAGGCACTGCACTACCAATAAATCGCTTATATTATCACTCATTCATGTTTTTCTTTATTTTACTATTTCCTACATTGTAGAACAATAGTGAAGACATCAAAACTATGAAATAACACATATGGAATCATGTAGTAACTGAAAATAAAAATTAAATAAAAGATTTTATATTTGAGATTCTTCAAACAGCCACCCTTTGCCTTGATGACAGCTTGCACACTTTATTCTCTCACCCAGCTTCACCTGGAATTATTTTCTAAAACCGCTTCACCTGGAATGCTGCCTAAATGAGTACGACCCGCAGCACTCACTTCAGCCATGAAGTGCTTTGAAAGGCTGGTCATGGTCACATCAACACTACATTATCCCAGAAACCCTAGACCCACTCCCACTGCACGCCCAACAGATCCATAAGATGATGAACTGATCGACTCACACTGCCCTTTCCCACCTGGACAAAAGGAACACCTATGTGGGAGAATGCTATTCATTGACTACAGCTCAGCTTCAACACCATAGGCCCCTAAAGCTCACCACTAAGCTAAGGATCCTGGGACTAAAAGACTTCTGCAACTGGATCCGGACTTGACGGTCGCCTTCGGTGGTTACTTTCTGTTTTATAACCTGATGATAAAGCTAACAGCAATTGTTTTGCACGGGCAGTAAGGAAAATGTATCCACTACTCAACTGTAAGTCGCCTGGATAAGAGCGTCACAATGACAAACAGAATATATCGCAAAGCGCCGCGTCTGAGAAACCATAGTACGCCCATCACCCATCTAATACTATCTTATCGGGAATGCAAGGGTGGTGGCAGCATCACAGTTATTTGGGGATAGTTTTCAGAGGCAGGGACTGGCAAGGATAGCGAAATAATGGATGAGCCAAATACAGGCAAACCCTGATGAACTGCCTGAGTGAAAACCACCTTAGACTGGGGATAAGATTTACATTCCAACAGGACAATTAACTCAAGCAACGCTGAATGGCTTGAACAAGAATGTGAATGTCCTTGAGGTCGTAAGCCCCAAACTCCAGACAGCACAGAATCCTATTTGAAAATCTGTGGAGACTCGGAAGATTTTCAGTCACCACAACTCCTCATCTAACTGAACATAATCTAAGAGAATCTGCACAAATAATGGAGAAAATTCTCAAATCTATGTACAAAGCTGATCCAGATTTCACCCAAGACGACTCAAAGCTGTAATCACCACCAAAGTGGTGGCTTTCTTGACAAAGTATTGACAAACACAACACTTATTATGTGTTGGCTGTGAATAAGTCAAGGGGCATGAATATTTCTGAAGTCTTAATCATTATGATTTGTTATGCAGAGACACATGATGTAAATGTTGGCCTTTTTCTTATGGGTACGCACTTATTGATTTGTACAGCTGGTTATAGGATTTAGTGAAACTTTAGATGGACTGTTTGCAAACCTTATAATGTAAACCTCATCTATAGGATCTTTCCAGAGGTTCCAATGGAAATGAATGTACTTTCCGTGTACTAAAAATGCAATGATTGCCCAGGTGGATCGAGGTCTATAGTCTGGGCCAGGTGAGGTCTTACCAGAGGCTGTTGGAGGTCTATAGTCTGGGCCAGGTGTAAGGTGTGTTACCGTGTTGTACAGGTCTATAGTTCAAGCAGTGTGAGGGTCTTACCGTAAGCTTTTGTTGAGGTCTATAGTCTGGCTAAAAAGCTCCACTGTAGAGATGTGTTAGTCTAGTCTGGGCTATGGAGGTCTTTTACTCGTAGGCTGTTGGAGGTCTATAGTCTGGGGCTTATGAGCTCCCTACTGTGAGGCTGAGGCCCATAGTCTGGGCCAGTGAGGTATTACCAGAAGATGTGTTGGAGGCTCCAGTCTGGGCCGAAGGAGGGTCTTAAATGAGGTGTTGAGGTCTATAGTCTGGGCCAGGTGAGGTCTTACTGTGAAGCTGTGTTGGAGGTTCATAGTCTGGGGCCAGGTGAGGTCTACCGTAAGCTTTGTTGGAGGTCTATAGTCTGGGCCAGGTGAAGTCTTACTGCAAGCTGCTGAGGTCAGTAGCGCCGGATGCTCTTCAGGGTTCCTACCTCCTCCTGCTCCTCCTCGCTGTGATGTCTGGCTCAAAGTAGACCAGCTTCACCAGGGTGCCAACGACAACCATCCTGAACCAGGGGAAGGGCTGTACAGACAGACACCAAAACAGAATGAGAGGAGGAACACTCCGAAAGACAAATGCACAGCAACAGTACAAAATGGTTGCAAAGTGTTATTGCATAGAGACAGCTCCAAGCACAGAGGAGGGTGAACAGCAAATCAAATGTCAACTACACACAGCAGCACACACAACGAGTTATCATTGACAGTGTTGGTTATCGACAATCCAACACCCATTTTTACATATGGGTGGTCCTTCAGCTCAGCTGGTGAGCATGGCTTTGTAATCGCCAGGTGGCCTGATCCCCGGACCACCTACGTAAAAATTTGGCGCACACGACCGTAAGTCGCTTTGTATAAAAGCGTTCAAATGGCATATTATTATATGTGTATTTATACATCAAATAACTACAATATATATTACATGTCAACTGTTTCTAAAAATGTCAGGTAATCGTGACACAAAAAGCTTCAGAACGATGTCCTTTCACAACGCTAAGAAATATGGCAATACAGTAGACCGCCTCTGTATGCAGTGTCCTCCTGAGCAGTGTTTACGAGACGCCATCTTGTCTGCCTGCTGCTGCAAACATCATGATGCGCAAACAAGAGGGACGTTTTTCCTGATGGACACACGAGCAAAAATATTTTGACTGGAAAGCCAACAGCTTGTTCACATTGTAGAACTGAAAATGACATGGCAAACAGAGAAGACGGCCGTTAGCCTGCTAGTTAGCTATTATGCTGTCAGCCAAACATTAGCCGTTACTAGGTAAGGAAGTTCCAAACGCACGTGGCCTGATCTTCAGGAGTCCATCCTTTGCCTTGATGAATAGTTGATGCGTCGTTCATCGGCGGCACTTCCCGGCCGTAGTTGTCTCCATGTTGCTACCGTCTAATGAAATGATTCGACACTCGCTCCTTGAACGGACCGCCTCTGAGTGAGGCTGCGCCAGTGCCCCGTTTCCCCGGCCTGTTCCATTCTCGCTGTGGTGGCCGCGCCGCGTTCGTTTCCGGTCTCCGGTTCATTCGCCGTAGCCATTCGGCTGTTCCATTGGACAATTGAAGAATGACGTCTTGATATACAATTAGTACAGCTTCGCGTTCCGGACTGCTAGATTGGCTTTTCCACACCAGCATGGATGTCAATTAAGCCACAACAAGATGAAGCTGGAAGAGCGGCAGGAGCTCTGAGCCACCTGATCTAACCTAGCCATCCCCTTCAAGAATGTTCTATCGGGTCAAAGGATCCAGTTTTTGTCAAATAAACGTCAGTAGATACTTTTTTTTGCATTTGTTAACCAAGCCTTTCATAACCTTAACTCTAATTTCATACGATAATTCTCAATATGCTACGAAAAGTCAAACTGACGTTATTTTGTACAGTGCTGGATCCTTCTAGCCATGACCGTTCTATCATTTGATTGACAATATTGGTTCCGCGTCCAATAGAAGGCGGGGATACAGCACCGAGAGAGTTTACATTTTCTAGTAATTTAGCACGGTGGTTCCTGTGTTGCTTTTATTACTGTACTCAACTGAATTATGCCTTTCCTCTATGTGCATTTTACCAGACAATGACAAATAGTCTTCTGGAGCAATCATATGGATAGGCCAAGTTTCGGTTATTGGCCCAACGCTCAACCGCACATATCTGCAACCCTTGTTTTAGCATTTACAATGTACACTTATTTTTCACAACCTATTGAGAGGAAATTAGTGAATTGCTCACTGTTTAGACATCATTTATAGAATAGATAATTAAACTCCCATATCTTTGGGTGACATATCACAGCAAGATTTCAGACCTTGCTACACAAAAGTGGCAACCAGTGAAGAACAAACACCATTGTAATGCAACCTATATTTATGTTTATTTATTTTCCTTTTGTACTTTTAACTATTTGCACATCATTATAACACTGTGCTATAGACAATGACATTTGAAATGTCTCTATTCCATTGGAACTTTTGGAAAGTGTAATGTTTACTGTTAATTAACATATTATCTATTTCACTTGCTTGGAACAAACATGCTTCTTGATGCCAGCAAAGCTCTTCTAATTGAAATAATCATGTGAGCAGCAGAATTGTATTGATTGTCCATTACAGATGCATACAGGAACATGTATAGCCTACAGAAGACAGAAACACCTCTGAGAGAAGATCCTATAGATGAGGTTTACATTATATGTTTACAGACAGTCCATCTAGTATTCACAACTTATAACAGCAAGGTATAAATCCAACTGGTACGTAATTTACAATGAGAGAGCCAACATTTACATATGTGTCTGTCTCTGCATAACAAAATATAATGAGTTTAATTAAGATTATATTAGTGTTTTTCAGAAAGTATTCATACCCTTGCACCTACATCAACACATAATACCCTAATATTAAATTGAAAACATGTTTTTAAAATGTTAGCACATTTTCAGGCTGTCACACAACAAAATGAATAAGTCAAGGCAGAATACTTTCTGAAGGCGCTAGAGCAGTTGATTTCATGGTATTCCTCTCACTAGATGGCATGGCCACACACAGGGCTGCCACATACCACACCTCACCACCACCATGCTTCCACATACCCCACTACCTACCAACTCACATGCCTTCACACACCCCACTACCACGTCCATATGCCTCTCACACCCCACTACCACCACCACGTGCTCACATACCACACCACCTCACCACCATGCTCACCTGACTACCACCACCATGCTCTACATAATCTTCCACTACTCACCACCTCATGCTCATATACCACGCCACCACCATGCTTCACACCACACCACCACCACCAAAGCCATACCCCACTACCATGTTCACCATGCTTCATACCACACTACTCAGACCAACACAAGCCTACACCCCATCACACCACCATGCCTACATACCCCACGACACCACTATGCTTCACATACCACACTACCACCACCATGCTTCACATACCACACCACCACCACCATGCCTGCTTACAATTATTAATTACCACCACCATGCTTCACATACCCCACTACCACCACCATGCCTACATGTTCACACTACCACCACCATGCTCACATACTACACCACCACCGCGCCTCCACCACACTACCACCACCAGCGCCTACACACCTACCACCACCACCATGCTCATACCACACCACCACCACGCCATACCACACCACCACCACCATGCTCTACATACCACACCACCACCACCATGCTTCACATACTCACACCATCATCACCATGCTTCACATACCACACCACCACACCACTACGCTTAATCGCTGGGGTTGAGGCTCTTACTGTGGTGGCTGTGTTATACTTTGACCATCTGTCCATAGAACATTCACAAGAGTCTTGATGATCATCCAGTGCTTTTTGCAACTTGAGTCAACTTTGGGAGACTGAGATGGTTCCCATTATGTCTGGCTAAAACAAAACACTGCCTTTCTCAGTAAGAACCTTATACCAAACGGTCAAGCATGGTGGTGGTGTGATGGTTTGGGGATGCTTATTTCTTCAGGACCTGGACGACTATTCTTAACAGAAGGAACCGCAATTTGCTCTGCATCAGAGAATTCTACAGGAAATGTCAGACTATCCGTCTTAGAGCTGAAGCTGAAGCGCAGCTTGACATCATGAAAAGACAATGATCCAAAACACACACCCAAGTCTACATGAAAATTATGCATAAAATACATTTGAAGCTGAATGGCTCAAATAAAGTCCAGACTTAATCCCAATTGAGATGTTGTGGCAGGATCAAATGAGGCATCTGCGCTTGAAAACCCACAAATGTTGCTGAGTTAAAGCAGTTCTGTATGGACGAGTAAGCAACATCTTCATTATGACATGAGAGACTGATCAACAACCAGCAGGGGAAGCGCTTATTGAGCTTATTGGGTAGCCAGAAGGTGGCACAACTGTTGATGAGTTGCTGGCAATTACTTTTTCACAGGGAAATTGTGTGTTATGACTTGTTAATAAAAAATAAAAAAGAGTATATATATTTTTGTGTTATTTGTAAACTCAGGTTCCCTTGATCTAATATTAGGTTTTAAAGAAGATTCATAAATCAGAACAAAAAAATATAGTATGTAATGATTGTCAAGTGAACATATATTTACAGCCAGCAGATAAATAATGAGATTCCTATAGAGATATTTACAGTATGACATAGGGCCTGAGATCCATGAATATATATTGCTGTAAGACAGATAGGCCTGAGATCCTAGTGAATATATATTACAGTAAGTATAGATAGGCCTGAGATCCTAGTGAATATATATTTGGTAAGGATAAATGAGACCAGCAATATATTTAGTAAGATAGATAGGGCCTGAGATCCTAAAGAAGGGCATTTACAAAGGATAGGCCCAGATCCTAAAGAAATATTTGAGCAGAAGAAGAGCAGATAGCCTGAGATCAGAATGAAGGACTGAGATCATATGGTTCTGTTTTAAGAGGCCACAATATACACTAGTATGGGCAGTTTCCTGGGACAAGGATTAATTAAGAACTTTGTATGGTTCTGTAGCAGTTAATCATATCTATATCCAGGTTAATCTGTGTCCTATAGTTCAGATTCATCATAGTCCCATAGTTCAGATTAACTAGTCCTATAGTCTGGGATTAACTGGCAGTCCTAGCAGTCTAGCAATCATAGTCCCAGTTGTATTAACTTGTCCCATAGTTCAAAGGTTAATCATAGTCCTAGTGTCTGTGATTAACTACAGTCCAGGTTCAGTATTTCAATCATAGTCCTATAGTTCAGGTTAATCATAGTCCTATAGCTCAGGTGAAATATAGTCCTATAGTTCTGTATGCACCATAGTCCTATAGTTCAGGAAGAATTATAGTCCTATAGTTCAGACTTAATCATAGTCCTATAGTTCTGTGTTAATCATAGTCTCATAGTTCAGATTAACTACAGTCCTAGCAACTGTGCTAATCATAGTCCCATAGTTCAGATGACCATAGTCCACAGTCTCAGGTGAAAATAGTCCTATAGTCTGTGCTAATCATAGTCCTATAGTTCAGGTTAATCATAGTCCCATAGTCTGTGATTAATTTACAGTCCTATAGTTCAGATTAACTACAGTCCTATAGTTCAGGCACCTATCCTATAGTTCAGTTAATCAGGTCCTATGGTCGCTAATCATATTCAGTAGTTCAGGTTAATTATAGTCCTATAGTCTAGGTTAATAATAGTCTCAATAGCTAACTCAGCTCCATAGTTCAGGTTAATCATAGTCCCATACAGCATCTCCACTTCGCTCACTTATCATGATTCTATTTCATGATTTTCATAATGTATTTTTTTTTGCATTGTGCTCTGCATTCTGATTCCGCTAAAAACTCACCCGCTTGTATCAAAACATGCTACGTAATTGTGCTATCATTTTGTCGCCCGCAGTTATGTAATGGTACAAACAGCTTGGCAAATTTACATTGTTGGCCAAATTATCTTGTAATTTAACATCTCCTAATGAAATGGACCTTGATGAGCCGCTTGCTACAGTTCACCAGAATCGGCGCAGGCATGGTTGCATGCGATCTTTTTGCAAAGAAGAAAAACGCAACAGCTGCCTATCTATGTCTTTCTCCCATCAAATACACCACCGCTGGCTTCGAAGAAGAATACTGCAGAGCTTAGTCAGCATGGCTGCTCATTCGTTGAAGAGTATGAATGTGCTCACACGGAGTCATTGTATTTGTACATGCATGACATGTTCAGAAAAAAAAAAAAAGCTATTCTCATGATTTACCTCTACTTTAGGTCATTTTCGAACGTAACTCACAACGAGGATTACTGTAGTTCGATTAATCATAGTCCTATAGTTCAGATTAATCATAGTCCTATAGTTAGGTTAACTTAGTCTCTAGTAGTCTCAGGCTAATCATAGTCCTATGCAGTTCAAAGGTTAATCATATTCATATAGTTCAGGTTAATCATAGTCCTATAGTTCAGTTAACTATAGTCCTATAGTTCAGGCTAATCTATAGTCCATGGTTCAGGTTAACTTCAGTCCTATAGTTCAGTTAATTACAGTCCATAGTTCAGGCTAATCATAGTCCCAGTTCAGGTTAACTACAGTCCTAGCAGTTCAAGTAATTACATTCCCATAGTTCAGGTTGAATTAGTCCTCTATAGTCTACTAACTCATCTCATGCTCCAGGTTAATCATAGTCCAGCAGTCTGGGGACGAATCAGAAATCCAGGTCCAGGCTGACCTGGTCCGGTAGTTCAGGCTAATTTTAGTCCAGGTCTGTAGCAACCATGGTCCAGAACACAGGCAACGCGATTCTGCTCAAAGGTTCTATCCATAATTGTAGCCAACGGCAGTCCAGGCTGAGGCGTTCAGAGTCCATAGTCCAGTGCTTAACGGTCCAGGTTCAGGTTAACTCCATGTCCAAATTGTAAGGTGACTCACAGGTCCATGGTTTAGGCAATTGCAGTCCAGTTCATTGGATTAATCATCCCAGAATCAGGTTAATCATAGTCATCTGGTATTTTCAGTTGAACATGGTCCTAGAGTTAGTGACCACATTCATGATAGTTTGAGGCAGGACTGAACTTATAGTTCAGGCATGTAACTAAATCAGGTTTCAGGTTAATCATGAACTGAGTAGTCAAGCAATCATAGGTCCTGTATGTTCATACAATTGTCCTATAGTTCATAAGTAACCATCCTATAGTCTAGTTAACTACTCCTATAGTCTAGGTTGCATCATATGGGTCCATGGTCTGGATTAATTTAGTCCCAAGAGTTCACACTGAAGATCCTATGTTTCAGATTAACTATAGTCCATAGGTTCAGGTTAATTCTGGCCTATAGTTCAAGCACCTCAGTCCAACAGGTCATAGACCATATTCCCAAGAGTTCAGGTTGACCAGTCCAGATAGTTCAGGAAAGAATCATATCCTGGGTCTGGATTAATTATAGCCCTATAATCATAATTCATAAACCAGTAGGTTCTGTGATTAACTCATATCCTGCAGTATTCAGATTAATCATAGTCCTCAGCAACTGACGGCACCATAACTTTAAACAGGTTGACCGTGTCCGGGAAAATCGTGACCTGGGTGAAGTACACAGTAGTTCAATACAATACTCCAGGTTATTGTGTCATCATGACAGGCAATTTAACTTAAGATAGAGAATAAAATATATCAAAGCATTAATGGTTTCATTGACACCAGGCAGGAGAATCTTATTCCTGCAGGATATTGTTCCAACTAAACTCACACCGATCAATCACTGAGCAATGGATCAATCTGTTTAAATTCAACACACTATCTGCTGCTGCACCCACCAGCTTATAGCCCCCTGATTGAGACTGTCATCGTCCTGATGGAAAGGCCACATAACATTGGTCATGAAGAACTATTTCGCAATCTTCACTACCAATAACACAATAAACAGGCTGATATAATATTTCTACACCTTAATCACACCTTCCTCTTCTGCCACAGCAACTGTCTTTTCACCAATTTTCTTTTGATGATCCTCCTTCTTCACCTCCTTCTCAAATCTCACAAGAAAATCAGAGGAGATAATTTCTTCCATACAGGCAAGAGAGAAGGGAAACGTAAGGAATCAATGAAATATAAACAGAGATACAACCTTCAACCTATTTCTGCATCCTCCAGGCTACACGAACAGGCTGAGACGCCTGAGGCAGCAGTCCATATATAAGTGAGTCCCTTCCTCTAGCTCCTCCTCCATTTTGCCTGTTCAGGATGAGCACAGCCACTATGGCTTGAGGCACTTTGGCTCAGCCTCTAGAGAATGATGAAGGATTAGTGAGGACACTATGAGCTGCATGCACATAAGGGAGAAATGGCTGAGAGGAGATAATTAATGGTTGGGGTTGAGGGCTGGTGTCTTGGCTGCAACAATCATAATCAGACCTCTGATAGATTCTTCAGACTATTAACTTGTTTCTGACTGTCCCAGCTGGTCACCCTGACTTAACCAGACTACAGGCCAGGCCCAGAGCCAGGAGAGGAGGTGTGATCTGCACACGCACGGGTCTGAACTATGTGTGTCAGACACACCATTATTCACACTCATGCTGTCTTCATTCGAGGACGGGTCCTCTCGGACACGCAGGGTCTACAGATGCACTGCAGCATGCTTGGGAGTCTGGCTGTCGCCACTGGGATGGACGCGGCCTCAGATGACAGGAACCATTGACCAGGCAAC
This sequence comes from Coregonus clupeaformis, assembly GCF_020615455.1. NCBI lineage: Eukaryota > Metazoa > Chordata > Actinopteri > Salmoniformes > Salmonidae > Coregonus > Coregonus clupeaformis. The sequence goes on along the minus strand of NW_025535147.1, from coordinate 87,694 downwards.
CCTGAGTCCCCTCAGGGAGTCGGGACAGGACAGCTGTCCTCCAGCCTGCCAGGACAGGGCCCTACCAGGGTTCCATTCTCCTGACACGCAGAGGCCTTTGCAACTGGAAACACTGCAGACATGGGCTGGGATTGCTCTGACCAGATCAGGACTCAGCTCATGGGAGAAGCAGTTACAGCAGCAAGCTCAGGTTCTCAGCCAGACTGCACGACCCACTATCCATCTGCAGACCTTCGCAGGACCCCTGAATATAGCTGGTTCTCACTGAGAGAGGACTTCAGGCTTCCTGAGCTCCCAGTTCTCCTCACCCCATGGAGGCAAAGACCTGCCGGGTGGTACCCACTGGGGCGTGGGCCGACAGCTCTGGTCATCTTCATCACCTGAGGAGGAAGTGGCTTTAGTTATTACTTCTCATCACTGACATTTCGGAAATATAGATGTGATCAACAGATTTCCATTTCATTAGGCAAGATAAATTCAGTTTAACTCTATCTAGTCAAAGCAAGCCAACATCTCATGGAAATGCTATTTACCTGGTTGCAGTTGAATCAGAGTCCTCTACTGGCTTCTTGGTGGAAGGTGGTCACTTTAGCTGTTGGCGCGTGGTGTCCTAACTGGACATCTCTCAGGTCCTGGACCAACAGGGCAACAAGGTGGTATAAACAGATTAGAACAGCTTTTGTCTGACACAGGCAAGGTGAGACGGTTTCAGACTTAGACTGTATGAGATGGGTGTATCCTGAGATCCAGTTTCTACAGACAGCTGAGACGAGCAGCTTACCAGAGTGAGAGACCGGAGCTCTGGTTCAGAGACCACTAGGGCTCCTCCTCCATGAGACAGGGAAGATACTGCCTGGGGGCTGAGACAAGGAAGTGCTGCCAGGGCCAGAGACGGGCTCACTACTGTCGGGAGCCTGTGGGCTGGCACTTGGAGGTGCCAGCGATGGGCCCACAGCAACTGATCTCCCCAGCTGGGACTACTGACTGGGCAGCCGTCCTCCGGATAATCTCAGGTTTGGCACTAGAGGTAAGGCTATCGAGCTACGAGAACCAGAGGAGAAGATATAGAGTCACCAGAGCTCTCTGGGATGGCAGAGACGGCTGGTAGGGAGGACTGGATGGACATGGGCCCTGACTACATGGTGGCAGCAGGAGAAGGATCTGGGAACCAAGAGCAGACTTTAGAAAATGAAAGTATTGATCATTTAAGGGATGTAAAGACCCACATCCCAACCTCCCCAACATCCCCAACAGATTTGCCCTCCAATTTGTTGCTGTTTTAGATTGATTGTAAAGGTGGAACCCAGGTGGAAAGAACTTGTCCTTGGATATTAAATCAGTCCTGTTCAGCATTCAATCAATCTAATACATTTCTGTAGCCCTTTTGTACTTCAACAGATTCACTTGGTGCTATACAGAACCCAGCCTAAACAAACCCCAAAACAGCAAGCAAATCAGATTAGAGCTACGGTAGCTAGAAAACTCCCTAGAGACAGGAACCTAGGAAGAAAAACCTAGAGAGAACCAGGCTCTGAAGGGGGTTGAACATACCAACAAGAAAAAACTACTTTTCCCCTCTTGTCATATAACACATATTGAACTGGAGTCGCAACACAATCCTATTGTCCATCGAGTTCCGCTCGGTAGAAACTGTTTTAAACTTTAGTAAAGTTTGATTTTGATTTGATATTGTGTGCACGGTTCTGGTTGTGCTTGTTCCACTCTACCTCAGTTCATCAACCAGGTCCTGATGCTCCAACTCCTCCAGGGCTGATATCAACTCTTCTGCCTTCATTCTCTTCTGCACATCGTCAGCAGGAGTTGCATCGCAACTCCTTGCCTAATAATAGAGTCCCCCCCTCTTCCTGATTTCCTCCTACAAATATGATGAATGAGAATATTGTACTTTGTTAGCAAAATACAGCACTGAAGCTAGAGAACATTAAAATATCTCTTTACAGAAAATAATTGGGAAATCATCCAAAGTGATAGCACTACTAAGCCAAGTCTTCCCAGAGCCTCCGTCGGGTGAGCTTTAAGAGATGTCCAACCCTAAATGACAAATGAGGTCCACAAATATCTTCCTGGTGACTCTCAAAACTTAGCTAGACCACAAACCCAAGGGCTCTTTTAAAACGCAACCAGAGCAACCTTGCAATATTACACTGAAAAGTTTTTGTTGACACAGCTTCTAAAATGGATATCAAGTCGATTAATTAACTGCAAAACCACTCATGTCATCTACAGATGAACATGTCGCAGATTGCAGAGATGTTCTCACATTATGGAGACAAATACAGCACTTCAACGAGAAACCGCTTACAAGGTTCACCAGCAAGAACTCTGCCCCATTCGGTTATTACAAGAACTACCCCAGACATAGCACTACACCATGGCAAACCCCTGCCAAGACACCACAAGTCATTTAGCCATGGCAACCCTGCCAAGACCTACACAGTCATTACCATGGCACCCTGCCGTAAGTCATACACCAGGCAACCCTGCCAAGAACTCACTGTCATTACACCATGACAACCCTACCAAACACCACAAAGCAATACACCACCTCCAAACACTACAACTTACATACAACCCTGCCAAGACACCACAAGTCATACACCAGTGGCAACCCTGCCACAAGACACTAAAGTCATTACACCATAACACCTGCCCAAACACTACACATTACACCATGGCAACCCTTCCAAGACCTACAAGTCGTTACACCATAGCAACCCTACCAAGACACTACAAGTCATTACACCGAAGGCAACCCTACCAAGACACTGGCGTCATTACACCTGTAACCCTGCCCAAAACACTACAATCTTATCTTTTTAAGTCATTACCCAGTTACAACCTGCCGAAAGCTGCAATCATACACCATGGCAACCCATAAGACACTACAATTCATTACACCATGGCAACCTGCCAAAGCACTACAAGTCATTACACCATAGCAACTTCTATAAGAACCTACAAAGTCATACACCATGGCAACCCTTCCAAGACACTACAATTCCCTTAGCACCATGGCAACCCGTTCAGACACCTTACATAGTCAACACACCATAGACCCTTCCAGAGCACCACAAGTCATTGCACCAGGGAAACCCTGCCACAAACACTACAAGTCATTTTACACCATAGCGACCCTGCCGTAAACACTACAAGACATTTACACCATAGCAACCCGTGCCAGACCCACTGAGTCATTACACCATGGCAACCCTAAGCCAAAGCACTACAAGTCATTTACACCATGGCAACCCTGCCCAAGACACTCAGTCATTACATCATGGCAACCCTGCCGGACACTGCAAGTCATTACACACAGCAACCCTGCCCAAAACACTACAAGTCATTAAAACACCATGGCGACCGCTGCAAGCACTACAATCGACACACCATATACAACCCTGCCAAGACACTACAAGTCATTACACCATAGCACCACCCAAACACTACAAGTCGTACACTGGAACACACCCTCAAGCAAAGCACCTAGTCAATACACACCAGCATGGCAACCCTACCCAAAACACTACAAGTCATTACACCATGGGCACCCTGCCAGGCACTACGCAGTCATTACCCATGGCAACCTGCCCAAACACACAAGTCCCATTACACCATGCATACCCTGCCAAGACACTACAAGTCATTACACCATGGCAACCTCCAAGAAACCTATTTACACACTACAAATTAATAAAGACTGATAATATTAATGGCAACCCTGCCAAAGCACTACAAATCATTACACCATGGCAACCCTGCCAAAGCACTAAGTCATTTAAACACCATAGCAAACCCTGCCAAACACTACAAAACATTGCACCATAGCAACCCTCCACAAACACTACAAACATTAACCATGGCAAACCCTGCTGAACACATACGTCATTACACCGAGAACCCCAGCGAACACTACAAATCATTACGACCATAGCACCCTGCAGACACCACAAGTCATTACCATCAACCCTCCACAGACACTACAAGTCATTACACCATGGCAGAACAACCTGCCAAAGCACTACAGTCATTACACCACAACACTGCCAAAGCACTCAGTGGTTACGACCACAGCAACCCCACAAAAATGCCAAGACCTGCAAGTCATTGGCCCATGTACAACCCTGCCAAAACACTACAAGTCATTACACCATAGCAACCCTGCCACAAAGCCCACTACAAGTCATTACACCATGGCAACCCTGCAAGACACCTAAGTCGTTACACCCATGAGCAACCCTGCCGAATGGCACTACGGAATCATTACAATCCATGGCAACCTTTTGCCAAGACACTACAAGTCATTACCCATGCACAACCCTGCCAAAGCACTACAAGTCATTACATAACCATGCTTCACCCTACCAAAGCACTGCAATCATTACACCATGGCAACCCTGCCAAAACACCATGCAAGACACCATGGCAACAACCTGCCAGACACAAGTCATTACACCATGGCGACCCTGCCAAAGCACTACAGAATCATTTACACCATAACAACCCTGCCAAAGCACTACAAGTCCTTACACCAGGCACCCTCAGCCCAAGACACTTACAAGTCATTACACCACAGAAACCCAAGAGACGTAACTGCTGGCACCAGGCAACCTCAAAAACTTATGCCAAGGCAAACTCTATGAGATATTGCAAGTCTTACACCATGGCAACCCTCTAAGACACTACAAGTCATTACACCACTTGGCAACCCCTACCAAAGCACTACAAGTCATTACTTAACCACAAGACAATGGCAACCATAGCCAACACCTATATTACACCATCAACCTCCAAACCGCAAAGACATCAAATACACAGACCATGGCAACCCTGCCAAAGCACTCAGTCAGCTGGTTGCACCATGGCAACCCTGTCCAGCAACACTTACAAGTCTTACATACCGATACAAACCAAAGCACTTTACAAGTCTTGCTACACTAGCAAAACCCTACCAAGACACTACAATACATAATATACACACACTGGCAACGCCCAAGCACTACGAGTCCTTGTAAACACCATGGCAACCCTCCCAAGGCACTACAAATGCACCCATGGGCAACCCTGCCAAAAGGTGCCACTACAATCCTTTCCCAACCTGCCCAAGACCTACAGTCATTACACCATGGCAACCCTGCCAAGGCACTACAAGTCCTTACACCTGATGTGCAACCTCCCACAGACACTACAAGTCTTTACACACCATGGCAACCCTGCCAAGACACTACAAGTCCTTACACCATGCAACCCTCCCAAGACACATTTCTGAAGTCATCCATACAGCCTGCCATAAGAATACCATAAAACTACAAGACCATATGCCACATATCAGTGGCAACCCTGCCAAGAACAACAAGTCGCTTACACACATTACAACCCTGCCAAACACCTATCCTTACACCATACAGCAAGCACTACAAGTCCTTATCACCATTCAAACAACCCTGCCAAGACACTGCACAAGTCTATTACACCAAGGCAACCCTACCAAAGTTTTCACAACCAAGGCAATAACCACAACCTTGACTATGAGCACACACACTGCAAAACCACAGATACCATGGAAATCATTACACCGTGGCAACCCTACCAGACACTACAAGTCTGATTACACCATGGCAACTTCTTACAGACACCACAATCATTGACACCAATGGCACCCTCACAAGCACTGCAAGTCATTACACCATAAACCCTGCCAGACACTACAATCCCATTACACCATATGGCCCCACCCAAGACACCGCAAGTCATTACACCCAACCCTGCCAAGCACTACAAGTCCTTACACCATGGCAACCCTGCCAAGACACTACAATCATTACCATGTGACCCTGCCAAAGCACTACGGTCATTGGCACCAGCAACCCTGCCAAAACACTACAATCATTAGCAACCATCGGCAACCCTGCCCAAGCACACAATGCAAGTCATTACACCATGGCTACCCTGCCAAAGCCACTGCGGTCCGTACACCTGGCAACCCTGCCAAGACACTACAAGTCAGTACACCATGCATAACCCTACCAGAACACTACTAGTCATTACACCAAAAGCGACCCTGCCAAAACACTACAGTCATTACACCAGCAGAAACTCCCAGCGAAGACTGACTGACAAGTCATTACACCATGGCAACCCTGCCTACAAACACTGCAAGTCATTACACCATGGCTACCCTACCCAAGACACCACAAGTCATTATGCCACCATGGCGTACCTGCAAGACACTACAAGGTCATTATCACCATGGCGACCTGCTGCCAAACCTACAGATCAGATTACACCACAAGCTGGGACACTTCCATAAACACTACAATCATTACACCACGTATGGCAACACATGCCAAGGCCCTACGTAATTTATGTAATCATATACACCTTGCAACCCTGCCACAAAACTCAAGATGACTACAATTCATTACTATAGCAACCCTGCCACAAGACACTACAAGTCCTTACACCATGGCAACCCTTGCCAAGACACTACAAGTCCTTACCCATGGCAACCCTGCCAAGACACACATGTGTCATTACCTAGCAAAACCCTGCCAAGACACTACAAGTCCTTTGGACCCATGGGCAACTGCGACACTGCAAGTCATTACAACATGGCAACCCTACCAAGACACTTAAGTCATTTACACCATCAACACTGCCAAAGCACCACGGTCGCTTACACTCATGGCAACCCCTGCCAAGACACGCACAAAAGCATTACACCATGGCAACCCTGCCGGCCTCGTCACACACCACTTACAGCCCTGCCGAGCACCTCATATACACCACCCAGCCCTCCAGCACTGGCAGGTCTTACACCATGGCAACCCTGCCAGAGACCTACGGAATCGTTACACCATAGCAAACCCTTCGCAAGACGCTACAAGTCATTACACCATAGCAACCTGTCAAAAACACCGCCAGTCATTCTTAGCAACCCTCCAGACCTTACACCACCACGAGACACTACGGTCATTATAACACCATCACCCTGCCAAACACTACAAGTCATTACCCATGCGCAACCCTCCAAGACACTCACAAGTCATTTACACCAGATATTCCCTGCCGAAACACTACGAAGTCATTACACCATAGGCAACCTCTGCCAAAGCACTGACAAATGTCATTACATGGAAACCCTCACAAAACACAAACAGAAAGTCATACACCATGGCAACCCTGCCAAGCACACCACGAAGTCATTTACACCTATATGGCAACCCTGCCAAAACACCCACAAGATTCCTTACACCATAGCAACCCTACCAAGACACTGCAAAGTCATTCACCGTGGCAACCCCTGCCAAGGACACTACAAGGGTCATTATATCGATACAACCCTGCCAAAGCACTACAAGTCGATTACACAGCGGCAACCCCTACCAGAACTCTACAAGTATTACACCATAGCGACCACCCAAAGCACATGGTCATTTACACCATGGCAACCCCTGCCAAAGACACTACAAAGTCATTACCATGGCAACCCTACCAAAACACTACAGTCATTACACCATGGCAACCCCCCAAAGCACTACAAGGGTTCATTACACCATGGCAACCGTTGCCAAACACTACAAATCATTTACACCATGGCAAACCCTGCCAAAGCACTTCACAAGTCATTGCACCATAGCAACTACCTAGCAAAAAATAAAATAAGACACTACAAGTCACACACCATGGCAACCCTGCCGTACACCATAGACACCTATCATTACATCACCTGCCCAAGCAATATAAACTCGCTACAAGTCATGATAATATCACCATTAAGACTCCCTCATAAACCAATCCATAAGCTACAGGTCATTGCAACCATGGCCAAACACCTCCAAAGCCCTGATCATTAGCACCATGGCAACCCTGCCAAGCCATGCTACCCCAAAATCATTAGCAACTTGGCAACCCTGCCAAGACCACCAGAGTCATTACTCAAATCAAACTACAATCAAAGCATCAACCCCTGCCAAGACACCACAAGTCTATTACACCATGAGCAACCGCCACTAAAGCCGCCAACATCTACAAATCACACACACATGGCAACCCTACCAAAACACTACAAATCATTACACCATGGCCACCCTCCAATACACAAGCACTACAAGTCGTACCATGGCAACCCTGCACAAAGCACTTGCAAGTCATTACACACATGGCTGCACCTGCCACAATAAGTTATTAAGCACTACAGATCATTGCCAACACATTACAGCACAAAATTAACCTCCAAGACACTACAAAATCATTACACCACATGGCAACCTACAGAAATGTTATACCAAGGCAACTCCAAGCAAATCACTGCAATTACACAATCTATAAGAACCCTGCCAAAGCACCACAAGTCATTACACCACCCCAGCAACCTGCCAAGCACAACGATGGTCATTACACCATGGCAACCCTCCAAAGGCACTGACAGTGTCCTTTACACCATGGCAACCTTGCAAAGCACTACAAGTCATTACACCATAGCAACCCTGCCCAAAACCACTAGAAATCATTACACCATGGCAACCCTGCCCAGACACTACAGAGTCATTACACCATGATACAACCCTGCCAAGGCACTACAAGTCCTTACACCATAGCAACCCTGCAAAGCCACCACCATAAGTCATTACACCATGGCAACCCCTGCCAAGACACTACAAATCATTACCACCACCGAACTTGCCCAGCCACTGCCAAGGCACCACAATGAAGTCCAACCCTAACCCAAGACAACCCTAAACCCAAGACTACCACAAAGTCCTTACACCATGTCAACCCTGCAAGCACTACAAGTCCTCCCACCATGGCAACCCTCCCAAGGCACTGCAAAGTCATTACGACCATAGCAACCCTGCCGAAGCACTGCAAAGTCATTACACCATGGCAACCCTACCAACATACCACCAAGTCATTACACCTATGGCAACCCTGCACACACTACAATCATTAGCACCATGGCAACCCTCCACAGACCAACCACGTCAACACCATGGCAACCCTGCCAAGACCACCTACAAGTCATTACACCATGCAACCCTGCCAAGACACTACAAGTCATTACACCATGGCAACCCCTGCCAAGACACCACAAAGTCATTACACACCATGGCAACCCTGCCAAGACACCATGCGGTCATCACCATAGCAACCCTGCCAAGACACCACAAGTCTATTTCACACCATGGCAACCCTGCCAAGACACATACAAGTCATTACACCAAGGGCAACCCAGCCAAGACACCACAAGTCATTACACCATGGCAACCCTGCCAAGACACTACAAGTCATTACACCAGTGGCAACCCTGCAACACAGACACTACAAGTCATTACACCCATGTAGCTTGACACCTCAAAGCACTACAAGTCATTACACCATGGCAACCCCTGCCAAGACACTACAAGTCATTACACCATGGCGACCCTAAGCCAAGCACTACAAGTCATTACACCATGGCAACCCTGCCAAAGCACTACAAGTCCCCACACCATGGCAAGTAACCCTGCCAAGACACTACAAGTCATTACACCATGGCAACCCTGCCCAAAGCACTACAGGTCATTACACCATGGCGACCCTGCCACAAACACTCACAAGTCATTACACCTGGCAACCAAGACACTACAAGTCATTACACCGCACCCTCGCCAAGGCACTACAAGTCATTACACCATGGCAACCCTGCCAAGACACCACAAGTCATTACACCATGGCAGCAACCCCTGCCAAGACACTACAAGTCATTACGACCATGGCAACCCTGCCAAGACACTACAAGTCATTACACCAAAGTGGCAACCCTGCCAAGACACCACAAGTCATTACGCACATGGCAACCCTTCCAAAAGCACTACAAGGTTCATTACACCATGGCAACCCTGCCAAGACACTACAAGTCATTACACCATGGCAACCCTGCCAAGCAGACCTGCAAGTCATTACACCATGGCAACCCCTGCCAAGACACTACAGTCTTACACCATGGCGACCCTAAGCCAAGACACTACAAGTCATTTACACACCACTTGGCAACCCTGCCAAAGCACCACCAGTCCTTACACCATGGCAACCCCTGCCAAGGCACCTAGTCATTACACCATGAAGCGACTCCTGCCAAAGGCCTCACAAGTCATTACACCATGGCAACCCTGCCAAACACTCACAAGTCATTACACCATAAACCCTGCCAAGACACTACAAGTCCATTACACCCATGGCACCCTGCTGCAAGCACTACAAGTCCTTACACCATGGCACCTGCCGACACTACAAGTCACATTGCGCACCATCGGCACCCCTGCCGACACCACAAGTCTACACCATGGCAACCCTGCCAAGACACCCTGAAGTCTTACACCATGGCAACCCTAAGCCAAGACACTACAAAGTCATTACACCATGTCAACCCTGCCAAGACCTACAAGTTCCATTACACCATGGCAACCCTGCCAGACACCACAAGTCATTCACCATGGCAACCCTGCCAAGACACTACAAGTCATTACACCAAAAACCCTCCAAGACACTACAAGTCATTACACCATATAAGCCCTGCCAAGACACTCACAAGTCATTTACACCACTTGGCAACCCTGCCAAGACACCACAAGTCATTACACCATGGCAACCTGCCAAGACACTCATCATACACCATGGCAACCCTGCCAAGACACTACAAGTCATTACACTCACCCGCAACCCTGCCCAGATTTCACCAAGTCATTGCTGACCATGGCATATACCCTGCCAAGACACTACAAGTCATAGCATCATGGCGACCCAGCCAAGACACTACAGGTCATTACACCATGGCAACCCACTGCCAAAGCACTACAAGTCATTACACCATGGCAACCCTGCCAAAACACACAAGTCATTACCCAGGCAACCCTGCCAAAAGCACTAACAAGTCATTACACGGCATGGCAACCCTCCAAGACATTTTTCTACAAGTCATTACACCATGGCGACCCTGCCAGGCACTACAAATCATTACACCATGGCAACCCTTCTCAAAGCACTACAGTCCTTACACCATGGCAACCCTGCCAAGACACCAGAAGTCATTACACCATGCCCACCCTGCCGAAGACACTACAGCAAAGTCATTACACCAAGACCACTCCCAAGCAAAAGCACTAGTCAAGTCATTACACCATGGCAACCCTGCCAAAGCACTACAAACCGTCATTACACCATGGCAACCCTGCCAAAGCTACAAGTCACTACACCATAATGACCCCTGCCAAGACACTACAAGTCATTACACCATGGCAACCCTGCCAAAGCACTACAAGTCATTGAACACCATGGCAACACCTGCCAAGACACTACAAGTCATTACACCACACACCTGCCCCCTCCTCAAACACTAGTCTTACACCATGGAACCCCTCCCAAACAAAGCACTACAAGTCATTACAACTACATGACACCCCTAAGCCAAGACACTACAAGTCATTACACTCAATGGCAACTCCCTACCAAAAGCCTTTTCCTAAGTCATTACACCATGGCAACCCTGCCAAGACACTACAAGTCATTACACCATGAAGCAACCCTGCCAAGACACTACTATGTCATTACCCATGGCGAACCTACCAGGAGACTACAAGTCATTACACCATGTACACCTGCCAAGAATTACTCACAAGTCATTACACCAGCGGCAACCCTGCCAAGACACTACAAGTCATTACACCAGGCACACCCCTGCCAAGACACTACGTCCAATATTGCACCATGGGCAACCCTGTAATGAACCTACGGTCATTACACCATTGGCAGAAACCCTGCCAAAGACACTACAAGTCATTACACCATGGCACCCTGCCAAGACACTACAAGTCATTACACAATGGCTAACCCTACCAAAGCACTACAAGTCATTACACCACGGCGACCCTGCCAAGACACACAAGTCATTACACCATGGCGACCCTGCCAAGACACTACGAAAAAAAGTCATTACACCATGGCGACCCTGCCAAAGCACTCCGCAAGTCATTACACCATGGCAACCCTGCCAAGACACTACAAGTCATTACACCTGGCAACCCTGCCAAGACACTACAAGTCATTACACCATGGCAACCCTGCCAAGACACTACAAGTCATTACACCATGGCAACCCCTGCCCAAGACACTACAAGTCATTGCACCATGGCAACCTGCCAAGGCACTACAAGTCATTACACCATGGCAACCCTGCCAAGACACTACAAGTCATTACCATGGCAACCCTGCCAAGACACTACAAGTCATTACACCATGGCAACCCTGCCAAGACACTACAAGTCTTACACCATGGCAACCTGCCAAGCACACTACTCAGTCATTACACCATGGCAACCCTGCCAAGACGCCGCAAGTCATTACACCATTGCAGGCACCTCCAAGGCACGTACAGTCATTACACCATCGCAACCCTGCCAAAGCACTACAAATCTACATTACACCATGGCAACCCTGCCAAGGCACTACAAGTCATTACACCATGGCAACCCTGCCAAGGCACCCCAAGTCATTACACCATGGCAACCCTGCCAAAAGCACTACAAATCATTACCATGGCAACCCTGCCAAAACACTACAAGTCATTACACCATGGCAACCCTACCTCCTACAAGCTATGGGTATTGATAATGTTCCGCCTCAGTTAGAAAAAAAGGGGACCGTCTTCAACAGCTGAAACCAAAGGGAACGTTTTCTGGGGATTTACAAACTACAGGCCACTAAGTGTCCTGGTTTAAATGAAGATATGGATTTCTCACCTTTCCTGTAGGGTGGTGAGAGGTGCCTTGCTGGTATCTGAGTGGATGTTTTCCTCTTTTTGCTCTGTTTGCCCTCAGCTATGTTTGGATTGTTTTGGTCCATATTTGCGCTTGTGATCTAGTGTCCTATAGAATGGATGGCTCTCCTGTTCATAACACCTGGTCCATGTTTGCTGTGATCTAGTGTCCTATAGAATGGATGGCTCTCCTGTTCATAACACCTGGTCCATGTTTGCTGTGATCTAGTGTCCTATAGAATGGATGGCTCTCCTGTTCTTAACACTTTGCCATGTTCAAGATTAGAACGACCTTTCCGGGTACTTTCCCTTTTTAATGGATATAGTATTGCTTACTAGGTGTTGTCCAATGAATTCTGTACCCACTCCCTCTTCTAAATCAGGTTTGATTGTATTATCAAGTGTTTTTAAAACGTTGTTTCTATTGAACATGCAAATAAAGGCATTTTAATGAATTATATGAAGAAGCCTTGATCCTCCTTTCTTTATGAATGAGAATATTTGTTTAAAACACATTTGCAACTGTTGGACTAATGATTACACCCTAGATCAGCTAGATGCAGGCAAGAGTGTGCAACTGTCTGTCACCTCAAATTTTTCTCTCGACCTGTGCTCCTACGTTGTAAACTTTAATTCATAGGCTAGGTTGTAGCAACCTCATGATGAGTATAGGGAACATTAGAGTATTACGTATTATCCTAAACCTATCAATGTTACATTGAACTGGGTGAATGGAATATGAATGACAGTCATCCAATATGCTGTAATAGAAATAAGGCCATGCTCATGAAAATTAAAAGGTAGTCCTGCCTCATCTTAAACTGTATCGACCGCCACTGGCCCTTACCATAACCCCACCACCACCATGGGGCACTCTGTTCACAACGTTGACGCCAGACCATGGGGCACTCTGTCCACAACGTTGACGCCTCGAGACCATGGGGGGCACTCTGTTCACAACGTTGACGCCAGGCAAACTCGCTTCGCCCACCACGCTTCATGGCACATGGTCTGCAGTTGTGAGGGTGGTTCGACTACTACAAATTCTCTAAAGGCGCTTACGGTAGAGAAATGAACATTCAATTCTCTGGCAACAGCTCTGTGGACATTCCTGCAGTCAGAATGCCAATTACGCTCCCTCAAAACTTGTAGACATCTGTGGCATTGTGTTGTGTGGACAAAACTGCACATTTTACAGTGGCCTTTTATTGTCCCCAGCACAAGGTGCACCTGTGTAATGATTATCTTGGCAAAGGAGAAATGCTCACTAACAGGGATGTAAAACACATTTGTGCAGAACATTTGAGAGAAATAACCTTTTTGTGCGTATGGAACATTTCTGGGATCTTTTATGTCAGCTCATGAACCTGGGACCAAAACTTTACATGTTGCGTTTATATCTTTGTTCAGTGTATGAGCAAACTGTTTTGACTAGGAAGCATGACGGTAAGTTTCCAGGGCCCCTCTAATTCAACTCTGGACCTCGAAGCCAGTTACACTGCGTATTTTCAGTTGTTCCTCCTCTAATCAGGACTGATTTAGATCTGGGACACCAGGTGAAGAGCAATTACTCATCGGGTAGAACAGAAAACCAGCAGGCTCTGGACCTCGTAGGGTCAGAGTTGAAGACCCCTGCTTTAGGCGATCCCCCACCAAAACACTCGCATACAACCAGACATTGATTGATTGGAGACGGCTTGTAAAGCCAATTAAAGAACATTTCCTATAATTTTAGACCTGCAGCAAAACCTAGTGGATAATGCTGGATATAGCGATCAAGAAAAATCCCCACAAAAAACAACTGGCTCCTCATTGACATCCAAAACAACTGGCCCTAATCATGACATCCAAAACAACTGGCCCCTAATCACTTGCTGACATCCAAAACATCTGGCCCTAATCAAAACATCCAAAACATCTGGCCCTAAATCATGACATCCAAAACATCTGGCCCTAATCATGACATCAAAACAACTGGCTCTAATCACGACATCCAAAACATCTGGCCCTAATCATGACGATCCAAAAACAACTGGCCCTAATCATGACATCTCAAAACATCTGGCCTAATCATGACATCCAAAACAACTGGCCCTAATCATGACATCCAAAACAACTGGCCTAATCAACATCGTCAAAACAACTGGCCCTAATCAATTGACACTCCAAAACCTCTGGCCTAATCAAAACATCCAAAACATCTGGCCCTAGATCACGACACTCCAAAACATCTGGCCCTAATCATGACATCCAAAACAACTGGCTCTAATTCATGACATCCAAAACATCTGGCCCTAATCATGACATCCAAAACTATCTGGCCCTAATCATGACATCCAAAACATCTGGCCCTAATCATGACATCCATCTCAAACAACTGGCCCTAATCATGACATCCAAAACATCTGGCCCTAATTCATGACATCCAAAAAACAACTGGCCTTAATCATGACAAGGGATAAGGATAAGTTTACGGTTTAGGGTAGAATTCGTCCCGGAAGGATCCCATTAGCATCCACATTGAAGAAACATAATCCCACAGAATAAGCCAATGACCAACATCCAAACAGCTACCCACCCTGTCAGATGGTGTAAGGCAGGGGAGGTTGGGCATGAGGTCTATGGCTTTCCTCTCTCCGTACACCACTTCGTTGCTGCGTAGGTGCAAAGACAGTTTATCACTAGCAAACGACACATCTCTATGCTGTTGAGAGAGTTGAGCAGAGAGGTTAGAACAGAGAGTTGCAGAGATTGGAGAGAGACAGAGAGTTGGAGAGAGCAGTGAGAGAGAAGAGAGTTGGAGAGAGCAGAGAGTTGGAGAGAGAGCAGAGAGCAGAGAGTAGGAGTGAGAGCAGAGAGTTGGAGAGAGCAGAGAGGCAGAGAGTTGGAGAGAGCAGAGAGTTGGGAGAGAGCAGGGAGTTGGAGAGAGCAGAGGTTGAGAGAGGGGAGAGTACAGAGTTGGAGAGAGCAGAGAGTTGGAGAGAGCAGAGAGCAGAGAGTATGAGAGAGCAGAGAGTATGAGAGAGCAGAGAGTAGGAGAGAGCAGAGAGTTGGAGAGAGCAGAGAGCAGAGAGTTGGAGAGAGCAGAGAGTTGGAGAGAGCAGAGAGTTGGAGAGAGCAGAGAGTTGGAGAGAGCAGAGAGTAGGAGAGGAGCAGAGAGTTGGAGAGAGCAGAGAGTAGGAGAAAGAGAGTAGGAGAGAGCAGAGAGCAGGAGAGAGCAGGAGAGAGCAGAGGAGCAGGAGAGAGCAGAGAGCAGGAGATGCAGAGACAGGAGAGAGCAGAGAGCAAGAGAGATCAGAGAGTTGGAGAGAGCAGAGAGTAGGAGAGAGCAGAGAGTAGGAGAGAGCAGAGAGTTGGAGAGAGCAGAGAGCAGGAGAGAGCAGAGAGCAGGAGAGAGCAGAGAGCAGGAGAGAGCAGAGAGTAGGAGAGAGCAGAGAGTTGGAGAGAGCAGAGAGTAGGAGAGAGCAGAGAGTTGGAGAGAGCAGAGGTAGGAGGAAGCATAGAGTAGGAGAAAAGCAGAGAGTTAGAGAGAGCAGAGAGTAGGAGAGAGCAAGAGAGTTGGAGAGAGCAGAGAGCAGAGAGTTGGAGAGAGCAGAAAAGTTGGAGAGAGTAGGAGAGAGCAGAGAGTTGGAGAGAGCAGAGAGCAGAGAGTTGGAGAGAGCAGAGAGTTGGAGAGAGCAGAGAGTAGGAGAGAGACAGAGGAGTAGGAGAAAGCAGCAAGAGTTGGAGAGAGCAGAGAGTTGGAGAGAGCAGAGAGTAGGAGAGAGCAGAGATTGGCGGAGAGCAGAGAGCAGAGGAGTTGGAGAGAGCAGAGGGGTTGGAGAGAGCAGAGAGTTGGAGAGGAGTAGAGGAGAGCAGAGAGTTGGAGAGAGGCAGAGAGTTGGAGAGGAGCAGAGAGTTGGAGAGGAGCAGAGAGCAGAGAGTTGGAGAGAGCAGAGAGTTGGAGAGAGCAGGAGCTGGAGACACCAGAGAGTTGGAGACAGAGAGCAGGAGGAGAGCAGATGGAGAGACAGAGATAAGAGGCGAGAGGAGAGAGCAGGAGTAGGAGAGAGCAGAGAGTAGGAGAGAAGGCGAGGTTGGAGAGAGCAGAGAGTAGGAGAGAGCAGAGAGTAGGAGAGAAAGCAGAGAGTTGGAGAGAGCAGAGAGTTGGAGAGAGCAGAGAGTTGGAGAGAGCAGAGAGCAGAGAGTTGAGAGAGAGCAGAGAGTTGGAGAGTAGGAGAGACAGAGAGTTGGAGAGAGCAGAGAGCAGAGAGTTGGAGAGAGCGAGTTGGGGAGAGCAGAGAGTAGGAGAGAGCAGAGAGTTGGAGAGAGCAGAGAGTTGAAGAGGCAGAGAGTAGGAGAGAGCAGAGAGTTGAAGAGAGCAGAGAGTTGGAGGCAGAGAGCAGAGAGAGTTGGAGAGAGCAGAGAGCTTGGAGAGAGCAGAGAGTGGGGAGAGAGCAGAGAGGTAGGAGAAAGCAGAGAGTTGGAGAGAGCAGAGAGTTGGAGAGAGAGAGAGCAGAGAGTTGGAGAGAGCAGAGAGCAGAGTTGGAGAGCAGAGTTGGAGAGACAGAGTTGGAGAGAGTAGGAGAGAGCAGAGGTTGGAGAGAGCAGAGAGCAGAGAGTTGGAGAGAGCAGAGAGTTGAGAGAGCAGAGAGTTGGAGAGAGCAGAGAGTTGGAGAGAGCAGAGAGCAGAGAGTTGGAGAGAGCAGAGAGATTGGAGAGAGCAGGGAGTTGGAGAGAGCAGAGAGTTGGAGAGAGAGCAGAGAGTTGAGAGTGGAGACAGAGAGAGCAGAGAGTAGGAGATAGCAGATGGTAGGAGAGAGCAGAGAGTCAGGGAGAGAGCAGAGAGTTGGAGAGAGCAGAGAGTTGGAGAGAGCAGAGAGTTGGAGAGCAGAGAGCAGGAGAGGAGCAGAGAGCAGGAGAGAGCAGAGAGCAGGGAGAGAGCAGAGAGCAGAGAGAGCAGAGAGCAGGAGAGAGCAAGAGAGCAAGAGAGAGCAGAGGATTGGAGAGAAGAGAGTAGGAGAGAGCAGAGAGTAGGGAGAGCAGAGAGTTGGAGAGAGCAGAGAGCAGAGAGAGCAGAGACAGGAGAGAGCAGAGAGTAGGAGAGAGCAGAGAGTTGGAGAGAGAGCAGAGAGTAGGAGAGAGCAGAGAGTTGCGAGAAAGCAGAGAGTTGGAGAGAGCAGAGAGTTGGAGAGAGCAGAGAAGGCAGAGAGTTGCAGAGAGCAGAGAGTTGGAGAGAGCAGAGAGTTGGAGAGAGTAGAGAGCAGAGAGGTGGGAGAGAGCAGGCAGAGAGCAGAGAGTTGGAGAGAGCAGAGAGTTGGAGAGAGCAGAGAGTAGAGAGGGCAGAGAGTTGGATGAGAGCAGAGAGTTGGAGAGCAGAGAGTTGGAGAGAGTTAGAGAGAGCAGAGAGTTGGAGAGAGCAGAGAGCAGAGAGTTGGAGAGAGCAGAGAGTTGGAGAGAGCAGAGAGCTTGGAGAGAGCAAGAGAGTTGGAGAGGCAGAGAGTTGGAGAGAGCAGAGAGTTGGAGAGAGCAGAGAGAGCAGAGAGTTGGAGAGAGCAGAGAGCAGGAGAGAGCAGAGAGTTGGAGAGAGCAGAGAGTTGGAGAGAGCAGAGAGCAGGAGAGGCAGAGAGCAGGAGAGAGAGCAGAGAGCAGGAGAGAGCAGAGGAGAGTTGGAGAGAGCAGAAGAGAGCAGAGAAGAAATGTAAATTTTTATTTAAATTAGGATTTGACCATTTAAAAACACAATTCAACCACAAATGTGGATACAATGAATTTAAAAGCGTTGAGGATAACACTTAAGCAACTTATTCCCCATTGTGGTCCTCTCGGTCTAAAGGTACTGATCCAGCACTATGACCCAGCACTATGACCCAGCACTATGACCCAGCACTATGACCCAGCACTATGACCCAGCACTATGAAGGATGTGGGTTGCATTGTGAAGCTGAATCCTTACCTGGTCTCTCAGATGATAAATTCTACTTCAGTATGTACCTCAGACTGATCCAGTTGGTAAAACAACATGAAATGAAAGAGGAAAATATATAGTAAAATCAGATTATGAAGAATCATGTTTCATTATCAGTAGGGGGTGAAATAACTGCTGAAAATGAAACAGAACACAGATAACCACTCGCTTATGGGGAATCTCCCACCCCCTTCTATTGTTCAGGAAAACGAAAGGGAAAGTAAGTGAATAATGATGCAATGGCCCAAATTTGGTTTCAGTGTCCGAGGGCGATTTAGGGATTTCTGCTTTTTGAACAGGGGCTAAATGCTGCACTCACAGGCCTTGCAGTATTATTCAGTCTCAGTCTAGCCTGCCCTAATCTGGGCATTCAGAGAACCGCAGACGCACTAGTCTAACTGTGACCCGTTACACCTAGGCGGCAGGTAGCTGCCAGTAACCGAAAGGTTGCTGGTTCTAATCCCCAAGCCGACTAGATGGAAAATATGTCGATGTGCCCTTGAGCAAGGCACTTAACCAGAATGGCACCCTATTCCCTATATAGTGCACTACTTTAGACCAGAGAATGACACCCTATTCCCTATATAGTGCACTACTTTAGACCAGAGAATGTCACCTATTCCCTATAGTGCACTACTTTAGACCAGAGAATGGCACCCTATTCCCATATAGTGCACTATTTTAGACCAGAGAATGACACCTATTCCTATATAGTGTACATACTTTAGACCAGAGAATGGCACCCTATTCCCTAGAATGGCACCCTATTCCCTATATAGTGCACTACTTTAGACCAGAGAATGGCACCTATTCCCTATATAGTGCACTACTTAGACCAGAGAATGACACCCTATTCCCTATAGCAGTGCAGTACTTTAGACCAGAGAATGGCACCCTATTCCCTAGAATGGCACCCTATTTCTATAGTGCACTACTTTAGACCAGAGAATGGCACCCTATTCCCTATATAGTTTTACTACTTTAGAATTCAGAGAATGGCACCCTATTCCCAATATAGGTACTACTTTAGACCAGAGAATGGCACCCTATTCCCCTATATAGTGCACATACTTTTGGGACTCAGAGAATGCACCCTATTCCCTATAGTGCACTACTTTAGACCAGAGAATGGCACCCTATTCCCTATATAGTGAAACTACTTAGACGGGGCCCTCTTCATAAAGCGTCTCAGAGTGCTGATCTAGGTGCTCATTAGATCTAAAAGGAGTTCTGAGCAGCAGAAGTGATAGGAGTCCTGAGCAGTACATTGAGGAGATAAGGGCAATTATGCAGACCTCTGCCAGGTGAATGTCCTCTATTCTAAACACGTGAGTCATCACAACCCCTGGATCACCCAGTTACCTGCTCAGGTGTGGAAGGGACATTACTGTTTAGAAGAGCCAAAATACATTATTGATAAGGCCTACAATTTTGTCTGGAGTAAATAGTCATTATATGCCAAGTAAGCCTACAAACAGTAGCTACAATCTTATGAAGGGTAACAGTCAGAGAGAGAGAGGTAATTAATTAAATTGCAGCCTGAATAGTGTAAATGATGTTATATTTTCGATATATCCCAGATTAAATAACATAGATTTGAAGGATAATAATTAGTCCATGTTCACAGTGAGTTCATTGAAAAAGATCAAAGGTGGGCGACAGTTGGTGTATTGGCTATTGTTAGCATTTGTTAACTGTGGAGCTGAAGAAAAAACAAAAAATAAGGAAGTAACTACATTTTATAAGTGACGTAAAGACCGAAGTGTCTGAAGATGCGCACTTCAGAAGAGAATATATCTAAAAAAGGAACCCTCTAGGCTAAGTAAAGACTAAATTCAGATCGGCTAAATTTATCGGGTACAACGTATCATTTAGAGCTAACACTGTTTTTAGCAGTACGCATCCTAGTGAGTGACTGCTATGGCGTTCTTTTCCTCATTCCGTTTTCTGACCAAATCCAGGACATACTGTGTCGACAATTGCGCTCCATTCAACGATGGAGAAATGTAGTAACAACGCTGGATATAGTGACCGTCAGAAATACACTCTTACCTTTCGGTGGCAGTAGTTCCGCATCTGTGGAATACTTCTTCTTCAGTGGGGTTTATCGGCGGTTTGCATCCAACGTTATGGTGCATTACCGCCACCTACTGTACTGGAGTGTGGGCCAGAGACAGGGAGAAACTAAATCCTACCTGCCAGCCCCGTTTCTCTTTAAAAAATATAACAAAAATATTTGAGACTATATCTAATGACGTTCTACTCAATATAGTCTTTAAACTAATTTCCTGTATCCCCTTCTCCCTCATACTAGATCTCATCCTCTCTCCTTCCCTCTGATACTGTCCACACTGTACTGCCCACATGCTCCAGGGTCTCTGTTTCCTGACAATAATCACACTTTCCTGTTGGATGCTTTCCTATCACATTTAATGTCTTATTCAACTGGCTGTGTCCCACCCTTAATCTAGTAAAATTAGCCTCCTCTCTTCTGTACCTTCCTGCCGTCCTCCCCTCCCCAACTTTCCTCTGTACTTGAAATAAATGCCTTCCCTTAGTATCTCTATTCCACTGCTCCTGCCATCTCTGCACCATCACTGTCCATATCAGGCTTTTTGCCTCTGCCTTGCTCATTGAAACTACAACATCAACGTCCCCACTACTAAGTGCTTGTTTAGACAGTACATCAACATCCTCGTTCCCCTCCACCCCCACATGGGCTGGGACCCAAGTCAATCTGATCTGAATACCCATCTGTCTAATCCTGCCATGGGTTTGTAGTACCTCATAAAGCAGGTCTTGTCTACTACGTTGGCTAAAGGACTGCAGACTCATCAACTCTGCACATGAATCAGAGCAAATAACTACTCTGTATGGCTTGACTTCCTCCACGCACTGCAAGGCCAACAGTATGGCCATCAACTCCGCCGTATATACAGCCAGACGATCTGTACATCAGAGGAATATCGCACTCCTGTGCGCTGAAGTATCTACCTTCTTCTTCTTCTTCTTCTTCGTCTTTAAGGTTTTATTGGCGGACTACATCCAAAAAAGGTGTATTGTCGCCACCTACTGGGTGGGGTAAAAACTGAGATACTTTAACAAAAAAAGTAAAATAATAATACACATATTATAATAAAAAAAAAGTTTAAAAAAAGTCAATGCACTTGGTCCCTACACAGGTTCTGAGGCCTGATCTCTACACAGGTTCTGAGGCCTGATCCCTACACAGATTCTGGGGCCTGATCTCTACAGGCTCTGGGGCCTGATCTCTACAGGCTCTGGGGCCTGATCTCTACAGGCTCTGGGGCCTGAGAGGGGGAAGCATCTTCAGACAGTATTCCCTGCAATGTTTCAGCCGTGAAATCCTGGAGATCCAAGAACCTTTTAGCCGTTTTTCACAATGATTTCCAGTTTCTTCTATGTTTTGGTAGTTTGTCCTGTACAATCAATCACCTGCACAATAAACGGAACAAAATCAACCTTCTTTACGATGAGTATTTCAGGATCTCTCAACTGACTGACATCCACAGACTGTTGGGCGTCCACTGCCATGGCTTCATCATCTCTACTCGCTGCTTCGACAACTTTCACCACCTCTCCATAGGAAACCTTCTCGACAGCCCGGATCCTTCATCCTAACAGGGCACTCAGAGAACTCAGAGAACGTGATTGAAGTAGCTACCTACAACAGGTTACACCCCTCCCTCTGGTTGGTTTAGATCCGCTATCTCTCACTGATCATTGGAGGACAGCGGCAAGCGTGACATTGACAGCAAATAGAAAAGCTTCCCTGCTAAAATGCAAATTAATTACTTAAAAATCATACAATGTGATTTTCTGGATTTTTGTTTTAGATTAAGTGTACCTATGATAAAAATTACAGACCTCTACATGCTTTGTAAGTAGGAAAACCTGCAAAATCGGCAGTGTATCAAATACTTGTTCTCCCCACTGTAGGTTGAACTGCCCTACAAATCAAGCTATTGCCAGTCTACATCACAGACTGCACCCTATTCCCTATGTAGTGCCCTACATTTAACCATGACCCATATAGGGCTCTGGCCAAAACTATTGTACTAAATCAAATCACATTTTATTTTGTCACATGTGCCGAATACAACAGGTGTAGACCTTACTGTGAAATGCTTACTTACGAGCCCTTAACCAACAATGCAGAGTTCTTAAAAAATAAGTAAGAAAAATGTGCTAAATACAGTTTTTTACAATCACGTTGGCACTAATTTCAGAACCTTGACGTCATTATTCAAAACTCTAGACACAAAACTCACAACCAATGATCAAAATGCACATTTTTCAAAACTCTAACACTTTTTTCAATTGCTTGGATACAATACACATAAAACTAAGATAATTTGTTCATTTAACAAAAATCACCTGTTCAATATGACACAACGTAACATCAAAGTACTACTATTTCAAAAGGCAATTCACACATTACATTTCAGATGAGTGTCTATTCATTTCATTACAATTATCCAACCTATCAATTGATACAACTGCTCAAAATGATAAGTAACTGTTGCATTACTCTTAATGCATAGTTATATGAAACAGACAAAACAATATTCCATGTTTAGATCATGAAAGTTTCAAGATAACGAGATTCATGTCACCAATTACGCGGAGGCATGAACCAATTAGATGACATTATCTATGGATGTAATATTTCATCATAAATTCTTTATCAGACACTGTTTCTATGGTCCCATGTACCACCTTTTCAGACTATTTACAGTATTGACAGTACTGCACTATATGGATGCAGGCCCTTGTATTTCTTGTTCAATTCTGCCAACTCATTACTGATGATTGAGTTCACATTGTGGAACGAGTATATCAAGAATTGATTGGGATCCACTGGCAACAACATAGCGATATGTACTGTAACATGGAGCCGGCAGGTGATCCAGGTCACAATAGAGGTCAAGCAGTGGTGGAGGAAGACGAGGAAGACTTGTTGGTCAAAGGAATGGCAGGGGACAAGCACCTTCTGAGAGGTGGTCGTGGGCCTCGTTTTGAGAGGTGTGGGGGAACGTGGTAGAGGACAAGGCCACGGACCAAGACAGCGGCAGCAACAGCAAAGAGTGTCCAATGAAATCTGAGCAATAGTTGTAGACCATGTCATAAATCATGGCATGACAATGACTGAGGCGGCTACAATGATACAACCAAACCTCAGAAGGTCAACCGTGGCCTCAATAATCAGAACTTTCGCAATGAGAACCGGTAAGTCGTCAGCATGCAAGCTAAACATTGTGCTACTCTCAATTGTCAAATGACTGCATACCAATGTGTATCACAGGTAGGTGATGTGACCAAGTGTCTTCTTACTGTAATGTTCCCTGTAGAATTGAGACTAGCAAATAGGAGAGGCAGAGGCAAAATTGTGACTGACCAACAAGAGCAGGCTGTGGTCGATTTGGTTCGGGCCAGAAATTATATTCGCCTTACAGAAATTCGCCAGCATATCTTGGACAATGAAGACATGTTTAACAATGTGGAATCCGTAAGTTTGCCGACTATTGCGCGCATGCTGAAAAGGCACCAGGTGTCTTTAAAACAACTATACTGTGTGCCTTTTGAAAGAAATGCAGACAGAGTGAAGCAAATGAGGACTGAGAATGTTCAGGTATGTTCAGTTTCAAGATGGCTGTTGTAATACAATTCCCTAATAATTCTACATTGTACAGTAATCAGTAAATATTTTTCCAAAATGTATTTTTAGAGGGTGATAGAGCTGGATGCTGATGACAACCAGCACAAATTCATATATTTGGATGAGGCAGGCTTTAACCTGGCCAAGACAAGGAGGAGAGGTCGGAATTTCAACCATCCAAGTACCTGGACAACGTGGGGCCAACATTACCATGTGTGCGGTTATATCAGAAGATGGTGTGGTGGGACGCAGACCTCGTATTGGATCATATAATGCAGCTCTCCTTGTAACCTTCCTT
The DNA here is from genome assembly GCF_020615455.1 of Coregonus clupeaformis. Taxonomy (NCBI): domain Eukaryota; kingdom Metazoa; phylum Chordata; class Actinopteri; order Salmoniformes; family Salmonidae; genus Coregonus; species Coregonus clupeaformis. Next base: position 62,958 of record NW_025535147.1, on the reverse strand, counting down.
GATGAGCTCGATCAGGTCTGTAGAGCCGATGGCGTGACCTATGTCATTGTGTGGGATAATGTCAGGTTCCACCATGCTCATATGGTGCAAGCATGGTTTCAGGCCCATGCACAATTTACCACCCTGGATTTACCCCCATACTCCCTCCTTTCCTTAACCCGATTGAGGAATTTTTCTCCACATGGAGATGGAAGGTTTATGATAGGCACCCCTCATGAACAAGTCACTCTTCTCCAGGCCATGGATACGCATGCAATGACATCACGGCAGACCAGTGTCAGGCCTGGATTCGCCATGCCCTTAAAGGTTTTTTCCAAGATGTTTGACTAACTGAAAACATCCATTGTGATGTAGATGAGAACCTGTGGCGAAATCCACAAGACAGAGGATGAAAGTGCAGAAGTACAGTAATCACTCCTATGTTTTGCTTTTTACAATAGAACCAAGCAAGTTGAGGAACACTGCATTTGATGTTTTACAGTACTGTATTGTTTTTCATCAATATATTTCAGATTTTGTTCAATGATTTCACTCTGTCTGTAGTATTCTCTCTACTACTGCAGTACTTTTACAGGGATATATTTACATGTAGTACCATAATGAAACATGTATCACCTATTTTGTACTACAATATTTAATGATTTTACGAACAATGACACAATGAAACTATCGGTTGCTTGTGTGTGGGTGATCTAAATTGACGTTTCATTGGTATTTCACAATAAATGTGTTTTTTTGAACCAATGATTGTGCAAGTGCAAGATTTCTTTAAAGATATGAATGCACAATGCAATGTTTTGAACATTGGACAGCCTGTGTTACAAGTAATGACCGTTTTGAGTTTTGTGTCTAGAGTTTTGAAAAATGGCGTCAAGGTTCTGAAATTAGTGCCAAAGTGATTGTAAAAAACTGTAAACTAAAGGAAAAATAGTAACACAATAAAATAATGATAACGAGGCTATGTACAGGGGGTACCGGTACCGAGTCAATGTCCGGGGGTAGTGGAGGTAGTTGAGGTAATATGTACACGTAGGTGGTGGTAAAGTGACTATGCATACATAATAAACAGAGATAGCAGCAGCGTGTGTGAAGAGTGTGAAGGAATGTGAATGTGTGTGTGTGTGTGTGTGTGTGTGTTAGCGTGTCACTCTAGTATGTGTGTGTGTGTGTGTGTGTGTGTGAATGTGTGTGTGTGTGTGTTAGCGTGTCACTCTAGTATGTGTGTGTGTGTGTGTGTGCGTGCGTGTGTGAATGTGTGTGTGTGTGTGTTAGCGTGTCACTCTAGTATGTGTGTGTGTGTGTGTGTGTGTGTGTGTGTGTGTGTGTGTGTGTGCGTGCGTGCGTGTGTGTGTGTGTGAATGTGTGTGTGTGTGTGTTAGCGTGTCACTCTAGTATGTGTGTGTGTGTGTGTGTGTGTGGGTAGAGTCCAGTGAGTGTACATGGAGCCTGTGCAAAACATAATAATAGATCATAATAAAATAAGGGGGTCAATGTAAATAGTCCAGGTAGCCATTTGATTAGCTGTTCAGCAGTCTTATGGCTTCGGGGGTAGCCTTTTGGTCCCAGACTTGGCACGCCGGTACCGCTTGCCGTGCGGTAGCAGAGAGCACAGTCTATGACTTGGGTGGCTGGAGTCTTTGACAATTTTTAGGGCCTTCCTCTGACACCGCCTGGTATAGTGGTCCGGATGGCAGGGAGCTCGGTCCCAGGGATATACTGGGGCGAACGCACTACCCTCTGTAATGCCTTGCGGTCAGATGCCGAGCAGTTGCCATACCTAGCGAAGATGCAACCAGTCAGGATGCTCTCAGTGGTGCAGCTGTAGAACTTTTTGAGGATCTGAGGACCCATGCCAAATCTTTTCAGCCTCCTGAGGGGGAATAGGAATTGTCGTGCCCTCATCACGACTGTGTTGGTGTGTTTGGACCATGATAGGTCCTTACTGATGTGGACAAAGGAACTTGAAGCTCTCGACCTTCTCCACTTCTCCATCACCGTGCTCTGCCCTCCTTTTGCTGTAGTCGACCAGCTCCCTTTTCTTGCTGACGTTGAAGAAGAGCTTGTTGTCCTGGCACCACACTGCCAGGCCCAGGTTTCTGACCTCCTGGTCATCGGTGATCAGGCCTATCACCATTGTGTCATCAGCAAACGTAATGATGGAGTTGGAGTTGTGCGTGGCCACACAGTAGTGGGTGAACAGGGCGTACAGTAGGGGACTAAGCACGCACCCCTGTGGGGCCCTGTGTTGAGGATAAGCGTGGTGGAGGTGTTGTTTCTACCTTCACCACCTGGGGCTCGGTCTGTCAGGAAGTCTAGGGACCCAGTTGCACAGGGCAGGGTTCAGACCCAGGGCCCCGAGCTTGGTGATGAGCTTGGAGGGGCAGTATAGTGTTGAAGGCTGAGCTGTAGTCAATGAACAGCATTCTCACATAGGTACAGTATTCCTCTTGTCCAGGTGGGATAGGGGAAGATATTCAGGGCAATGGCAATTGCGTTGTCCGATGGATCTGTTGGGTGGTATGCAAATTGTAGTGGGTCTAGGGCAGGGGTGTCAAAACGTCCGCCTCTAGGCCGGGATCAGGCTCCAAACGGGTTTAATCCGGCCAGCGAGATGATTTCGGAAAAAAAAACAAAAATAAATAAAAATAAATTTTTCAATAAAATAACTGCTGTTCCAATTGGAGTCCACTGGATGGCGCAATAGCAATTGTGTTAAGCAAGCAAACTGTTTATACCGGGGGCCTGAGCAAGTAGGTCAAGCACGCAGCCAATGAGCTACTTTGTTTTGCCCGCGATATTTATTACGGCTTCTACTTTTAACATTATTGCTTTGGCACCTCATTGCCCCAATATGTCTCTGTCAAAAAAGAGAAAAGTGGACGCAGAGTGCAGAGTGTTCCAAGAAAAATGGTCATCCTATTTATTCACGGATTTAATGGGAAAGCTGTATGTTTGGTGTGTTCAGAGCATGTTACAGTGCTGAAAGAATATAACCTTCGTCGCCACTATGTGAGTCTTCATGCCGACAAATATGACAACTTTCAAGGACAGCGGAGATGAGAGAAGGTGAATGAACTGTTGGCGGGTCTGAAGAAACAGCAGTCTGTGTTTACTCACAGCCGAGACATCAGTGACGCTGCAGTGAAAGCTAGCTACCTCATTGCTAATGAAATCGCAGTGGCATCAAAACCATTTAGTGAGGGTGTTCTTTGTCCTCAGAACTTTCAAATAACTTGAGGTGTTTTATGATTAATAGTGATGTTGTGCTTTTGGACACTGTCCTCAGGCTCCAGCTTTATGTTTATATGTTTTTATGTTGATGTGCTATTGTTTCTAATTGATTTTATTTTATTTGTATATTTAACCTATTCTTGACTCTGTGGTTCTTGCACTTGTTTGGGGAACAGGATTTAATTATTTGTATCTACATTTCTGCCTGAGAAATGACACCCTGATATAGTTATGTGATCTGTGAAACAGTTCTGTTAATCACTGAGGCATTGTGTGTTTGTGTGTTCTTTGTCCTCAGAACTTTCAAATAACTTGAGGTGTTTTATGATTAATAGTGATGTTGTGCTTTTGGACACTGTCCTCAGGCTCCAGCTTTATGTTTATATGTTTTTATGTTGATGTGCTATTGTTTTTAATTGATTTTATTTTATTTGTATATTTAACCTATTCTTGACTCTGTGGTTCTTGCACTTGTTTGGGGAACAGGATTTCATTCTTTTTATCTACATTTCTGCCTGAGAAATGACACCTGATATAGTTCTGTGATCTGTGAAACAGTTCTGTTAATCACTGAGGCATTGTGTGTTTAGTGTGTTCTTTTTCTTTAGAATTTTCAAATAAACTTGGCGTGTTTTATGATTAATAGTGATGTTGTGCTTGTACTATTTTGGACACACTGTCCTCAGGCTCCAGCTTTACGTTGTATGTTGATCGTATTAAAACAAAGAAAAACAATCTGAAATTGTTGTTTTTAAGTTATATATACAGTGGGGAAAAAAAGTATTTAGTCAGCCACCAATTGTGCAAGTTCTCCCACTTAAAAAAGATGAGAGAGGCCTGTAATTTTCATCATAGGTACACGTCAACTATGACAGACAAATTGAGAAAAATCCAGAAAATCACATTGTAGAATTTTTTTATGAATTTATTTGCAAATTATGGTGGAAAATAAGTATTTGGTCACCTACAAACAAGCAAGATTTCTGGCTCTCACAGACCTGTAACTTCTTCTTTAAGAGGCTCCTCTGTCCTCCACTCGTTACCTGTATTAATGGCACAGGTTTGAACTTGTTATCAGTATAAAAGACACCTGTCCACAATCTCAATCAGTCACACTCCAAACTCCACTATGGCCAAGACCAAAGAGCTGTCAAAGGACACCAGAAACAAAATTGTAGACCTGCACCAGGCTGGGAAGACTGAATCTGCAATAGGTAAGCAGCTTGGTTTGAAGAAATCAACCTGTGGGAGCAATTATTAGGAAATGGAAGACATACAAGACCACTGATAATCTCCCTCGATCTGGGGCTCCACGCAAGATCTCACCCCGTGGGTCAAAAATGATCACAAGAACGGTGAGCAAAAATCCCAGAACCACACAGGGGGACCTAGTGAATGACCTGCAGAGAGCTGGGACCAAAGTAACAAAGCCTACCATCAGTAACACACTACGCCGCCAGGGACTCAAATCCTGCAGTGCGAGACGTGTCCCCCTGCTTAAGCCAGTACATGTCCAGGCCCGTCTGAAGTTTGCTAGAGTGCATTTGGATGATCCAGAAGAGGATTGGGAGAATGTCATATGGTCAGATGAAACCAAAATATAACTTTTGGTAAAAACTCAACTTGTCGTGTTTGGAGGACAAAGAATGCTGAGTTGCATCCAAAGAAACACCATACCTACTGTGAAGCATGGGGGAGGAAACTTCACGCTTTGGGGCTGTTTTTCTGCAAAGGGACCAGGACGACTGATCCGTGTAAAGGAAAGAATGAATGGGGCCATGTATCGTGAGATTTTTAGTGAAAACCTCCTTCCATCAGCAAGAGGCATTGAAGATGAAACGTGGCTGGGTCTTTCAGCATGACAATGATCCCAAACACACCGCCCGGGCAGAAGGATGGCTTCAGAAGAAGCATTTCAAGGTCCTGGAGTGGCCTAGCCAGTCTCCAGATCTCAACCCCATAGAAAATCTTTGGAGGGAGTTGAAAGTCCGTGTTGCCCAGCGACAGACCCCAAAACATCACTGCTCTAGAGGAGATCTGCATGGAGGAATGGGCCAAAAATACCAGCAACAGTGTGTGCAAACCTTGTGAAGACTTACAGAAAACGTTTGACCTGTGTCATTGCCAACAAGGGTAAATAACAAAGTATTGAGAAACTTTTGTAATTGACCAAATACTTATTTTCCACCATAATTTGCAAATAAATTCATAAAAAATCCTACAATGTGATTTTCTGGATTTTTTTCTCATTTGTCTGTCATAGTTGACGTGAACCTATGATGAAAATTACAGGCCTCTCTCATCTTTTTTTAAGTGGGAGAACTTGCACAATTGGTGGCTGACTAAATACTTTTTCCCCACTGTACCATGATTTTTTTCCGGTCCGGCCCACTTGGGAATAGATTTTCCTCCATGGCCCCTGAGCTGGAAATGAGTTTGACACCCCGCTGGTCTAGGGTGTGTTCGGGTAAGGTGGAGGTGATATGATCCTTAACTAGCCTATCAAAGCCCTTCATGATGACAGAGATGAGTGCTATGGGGCGATAGTCATTTAGTTCAGTTACCTTTGCTTTCTTGGGTACAGGAACAGTGGTGGACATCTTGGAGCAAGTGGAGACAACAGAATGGGATAGGGAGAGATTAAATATGTCCGTAAACACTTCAGCTAGCTGGTCTGCACATGCTCAGAGGACTCTGCATGGGATGCCTTCTGGGCAGGCAGCCTAGCGAGGGTTAACACGCTTGAATGTCTTACTCACGTCGGACATGGAGATCGGGAGCGCAAAGTCTTCGTTGGCGGCTCAGTGTAGTTTTCCTGGAAGCGAAGGGTGTTTAGCTTGTGAGGCGTCAATGCCTGCGACGTGGCTGGTTTTCCCTTTATAATCTAATTGTCTGGAGTCCCTGCCACATAAGTCTCATGTCTGAGCCGTTGAATTGTCCCCGTACACACCACACGTCTCTACGGCCTTTCTACCTTTAAGGTATGGAAACTATACATTAACTAACCGTACACACCACACGTCTCTACGGCCTTTCTACCTTTAAGGTATGGAAACTATACATTAACTAACCGTACACACCACACGTCTCTACGGCCTTTCTACCTTTAAGGTATGGAAACTATACATTAACTAACCGTACACACCACACGTCTCTACGGCCTTTCTACCTTTAAGGTATGGAAACTATACATTAACTAACCGTACACACCACACGTCTCTACGGCCTTTCTACCTTTTAAGGTATTAGGGTGTCTGCTGCTCCTGGGCACGTTGCTTGGTCTTTTGGTGGTGGGATCTTCTGTCACGATCGTTGAGAGACGGGTCAGACCAAGGTGCAGCGTGGTATGCGTACATATTTATTAAATGACGATAATCACTTGACAAAACAACAAAAGCAACGTAACGTGAAGTCCTATGGGCTATACACACAACAAGCCTAACAGGAACACAACCACGAGTCAAGATCCCACAACTAAGGTAGGCAACCAGGCTACCTAAGTATGATCCCCACGAGCGACAGCTGCCTCACCCGACCAAACATAGAAAGATCAACCTAGATCTACAACATAGAAATACACTAACATAGATCTCAACAGAAAACTCACACCCTGACCCAACCAACAAGAGTTCTCGATCAGGGCATGACAGTACCCCCGAAGGTGCGTACTCCGGCCGCACCAACCTGACTCATTAAGGGAGGGTCCGGGTGGGCATTCACCTCGGAGGTGGTTCCCGGATCCGGGCATGATGACCTCTCCCTCTCTGCCTCCCCTTGCGCGCCCCTGGTCTGGTCTGGACCCCGGCGCGATGCTTCCCTCTCCTTCCTCCCACGATGCACCAAGCCCTGTGGACCCTGGTGTGAGGGCCCGACCCTGAGAGGGGCTGACGTCTGGGCCTGAGTAGACCGCTGCCCGGAGCTGAACTGGACACCGGTGGAGCGGACTGCTCTAGCTCGAGTGGAGCCGCTGACCGGAGCTGGACTGGGCACCGGTGGGCGGACTACTCTGGCTCCGAGTGGATCCGCTGACGGAGCTGAACTAGGCACCGGTGGAGCGGATCTGCTCTGGCTCGGAGTAGAGCTCGCTGTCCGAGAGCTGGACTAGCACCGTGGAGCGGACTGCTCTGGCTCGAGTGGATCCGCGTGACCGAGCTGAACTAGGCACCGTGGAGCGGACTGCCTCCGGCTCCGAAGTGGAGCCGCTGACCGGAGCTGGACTGGGCACCGGTGGAGCGGACTGCTCTGGCTCCGGAGTGGAGCCGCTGTCCGGAGCTGGACTAGGCACCGGTGGAGCGGACTGCTCTGGCTACGGAGTGGAGTAGCTGACCGGAGCTGGACTGGGAACACGCACCACTGGTCTGGTGCGAGGAGCAGGCACGGGCCGTGCCGGACTGGATACACGCACCACTGGTTTGGTGCGGGGAGCAGGTATGGGGCGTACCGGCTGGCGACACGCACCACAGGTTTGGTGCGAGGAGCTGGCACAGGCCGTACCGAACTGTGGAGGCGCACTGGAGGTCTGGAGCTTAGGGCTGGCACAACCCGTCCTGGCTGGATGCCCACTTTCGCACCCGTTGAGAGACGGGTCAGACCAAGGTGCAGCGTGGTATGCGTACATATTTATTAAATGAAGATAATCACTTGACAAAACAACAAAAGCAACGTAACGTGAAGTCCTATGGGCTATACACACAACACGCCTAACAGGAACACAAACATGAGTCAAGATCCCACAACTAAGGTAGGCAACCAGGCTACCTAAGTATGATCCCCAATCAGAGACAATGAGCGACAGCTGCCTCTGATTGGGAATCACACCCGGCCAAACATAGAAAGATCAACCTAGATCTACAACATAGAAATACACTAACATAGATCTCAACAGAAAACTCACACCCTGACCCAACCAACCAGAGTTCTCTCGATCAGGGCGTGACACCCGTACTGTCGTTTTTTCTCTTTGATTGCATTACGGAGGTCATAGCTGGTCTGTTTGTACACATCCATGTTCCCAGTCACCTTGCCGTGGTTAAATGCGGTGGTTCGCGCTTTCAGTTTTGCGGGAATGCTGCCATCTATCTGTGGGTTTTTGGTTTGGATAAGATCTAATCGTCACAGTGGGAACAACATCCTCTATGCACTTCATGATGAACCCAGTCACCGAGTCAGTGTATACGTCGACACTATTACCAGAGGCGACCCAGAACATTTCCTGCGTAATCAAAACAATCTTGAAGCATCAATTCTGATTGGTCCTTACTGCAGGTGCTTCCTTCTTAAGTTTCTGCAAAAGTATTTGATACTTATTTCCCTCATTAAAATGCAAATCAATTTATAACATTTTTGACATGCGTTTTTCTGGATTTTTGTTGTTGTTATTCTGTCTCTCACTGTTCAAATAAACCTACCATTAAAATTATAGACTGATCATGTCTTTGTCAGTGGGCAAACGTACAAAATCAGCAGGGGATCAAATACTTTTTTCCCTCACTGTAGATGGGAGGAGCAGGATGGAGGCGTGATCTGATTTGCTGAAGGGAGGGCGGGAGAGGGCCTTGTAGCCGTCCCGGAAGGGAGAGTAACAATGGTCAAGCGTGTTTTCTCTGCATGTAGCACAGGAAAGGTGTTGATAGAATTTCAGGAGCGTTTTCCTCAGATTTCCTTTATTAAAGTCCCCAGCTACAGTAATTGCGGCTCCAGGATATGCGGTTTCCAGTTTACACAAAGTCCAGTGTAGTTCGATGAGAGCCGTTGTGATGGGGGCTTGGGGGGGAATATACACGGCACTGACAATGATCAAAGAAAATTATCTTGAGAGGTAATGTGGTCGGCATTTGATGGTGAGTTATTGCAGATGGAGTTGGAGTGAGTAGTCATGCTGTACTTCGCTCCGCAGGTAATATGACAGACATTACATTACAATGGAATGATTTGATTAGTGTAATGTTGGCTAGCTACATAGTTGTCTTTGTATCAAAGATAAAGGTGTAGTATAGAGAAACTATCGAGGTTAGCTAGCCAGCGACGCCGTTTTTCAAACAAAGTCAACACCGCAGCCATTGCTAGCTAGCCAACACTACCAGCTAGCAGTACTGTAGCAACTAAATACAATATCATTTTAGTCCATGTGTATTTTGCAACGTAAAGCTTCACTTTCTGAACATTCGAGATGTGTAGTCCACTTGTGTAGCTAGCATGACTGACTTTGTGCTAGCTAGCTAACGTTGAATTATTTCTGCATTATGAAAGGAACTAGACACAGACACAAATGATCTGTTTAGTGTGTTAACACACTATTGGTGGTTTGTTGTAACCAATTATTGGTGCTAAACCGTGTGTTATTGGATGCTAGCATGCTAGTTAGCTATGGCGTCATAGGATACGGTGCCCTGGGAGTTTTCATGGAAGAATACTGTACCAAGTTAGCTAGCTGAATAAACTAAGTTAGAGTCTAGAAAACATTGAACCGCTGTTATAATTATAGTTTCTAAAGTGGAAGTTGGGAGAGTTATATTTGAGTGTTTCAGTGAAAGGTAAGTGAGGGAGGCCCCGCTCTCTCGCTTCCCCAGATGTTTAGTTAATTTTGCATTGTTGTAGCCTTTTCTGTAGCCTGTCAACTATGTGTCTGTCTATCCCTGTTCTCTCCTCTCTGCACAGGCCATACAAACGCTTCACACCGCGTGGCTGCTGCCTCTCTAATCTGGTGGTCCCTGCGCACACGACCCACGTGGAGTTCCAGGTCTCCGGCAGCCTCTGGAACTGCCGTTCTGCGGCCAACAAGGCAGAGTTCATCTCAGCCTATGCTACCCTCCAGTCCCTCGACTTCTTGGCACTGACGGAAACATGGATTACCACAGAAAACACTGCTACTCCTAACAGCTCTCTCCTCGTCTGATCATGTGTTCTCGCATACCCCGAGAGCAGCTGGTCAGCGCGGCGGTGGCACAGGAATCCTCATCTCTCCCAAGTGGACATTCTCTCTTTTTCCCCTGACCCATCTGTCTATCTCCTCATTTGAATTCCATGCTGTCACAGTCACTAGCCCATTCAAGCTTGACATCCTTATCATTTATCGCCCTCCAGGTTCCCTTGGAGAGTTCATCAATGAGCTTGATGCCTTGATAAGTTCATTTCCTGAGGATGGCTCACCCCTCACAGTTCTGGGTGACTTTAACCTCCCTACGTCTACCTTTGACTAATTTCTCTCTGCCTCCTTCTTTCCACTCCTTTCCTCTTTTGACCTCACCCTCTCCACCGGTCCCCCCTACTCACAAGGCAGGCAATACGCTTGACCTCATCTTTACTAGATGCTGTTCTTCTACTAATCTCACTGCAACTCCCTTCCAAGTCTCCGACCACTACTTTGTATACTTTTCTCTCTAACTCTCCTCCCACACTACTCACTCTGCCCCTACTCAGATGGTAATGTGCCGTCGCAACCTTCGCTCTCTCTCTCCCACTACTCTCCTCTTCCATCCTATCATCTCTTCCCTCTGCTAAATCCTTCTCCCTCCGATCTCCTGATTCTGCCTCCTCAACCCTCCTCTCCTCCCTTTCTGCATCTTTTGACTCTCTATGTCCCCTATCCTCCCGGCCGGCTCGGTCCTCCCCTCCTGCTCCGTGGCTTGACGACTCCTTGCGAGCTCACAGAACAGGGCTCCGGGCAGTCAGGCGGAAATGGAGGAAAAACTAGACTCCCCTGCGGACCTGTCATCTTTTCACTCCCTCCTCTCTACATTCTCTTCCTCTGTTTCTGCTGCTAAAGCCACTTTCTACCACTCTAAATTCCAAGCATCTGCCTCTAACCCTAGGAAGCTCTTTGCCACCTTCTCCTCCCCGCTGAATCCTCCTCCTCCTCCCCATCCCTCCTCCCTCTCTGTGGATGACTCCATCAACCATTTTGAAAAGAAGGTTGACGACATCCGATCCTCATTTATTAAGTCAAATGACACCGCTGGTCCTGCTCACACTGCCCTACCCTATGCTTTGACTTCTTTCTCCCCTCTCTCTCCAGATGAAATCTTGCGACTTGTGACGGCCGGCCGCCCAACAACCTGCCCGCTTGACCCTATCCCCTCCTCTCTTCTCCAGACTATTTTCGGAGACCTTCTCCCTTCCCTCACCTCGCTCATCAACTCATCCTTGACCGCTGGCTATGTCCCTTCCATCTTCAAGAGAGCGAGAGTTGCACCCCTCCTCAAAAAAACTACACTCGATCCCTCCGATGTCAACAACTACAGACCAGTATCCCTTCTTTATTTTCTCTCCAAAACTCTTGAGCGTGCCGTCTCTAGCCAACTCTCCTGCTATCTCTCTCAGAATGACCTTCTTGATCCAAACCAGTCAGGTTTCAAGACTGGTCAAGACTGGTCATTCAACTGAGACTGCTCTTCTCTGTGTCACGGAGGCTCTCCGCACTGCTAAAGCTAACTCTCTCTCTTCTGCTCTTATCCTTCTAGACCTATCTGCTGCCTTTGATACTGTGAACCATCAGATCCTCCTCTCCACCCTCTCCGAGTTGGGCATCTCCGGCGCTGCTCACTCTTGGATTGCGTCCTCCTACCAGGTGGCGTGGCGAGAATCTGTCTCGGCACCACGTGCTCTCACCACTGGTATCCCCCAGGGCTCAGTTCTAGGCCCTCTCCTATTCTCTCTATACACCAAGTCACTTGGCTCTGTCATATCCTCACATGGTCTCTCCTACAGTGGGGAAAAAATGTATCAGCCACCAATTGTGCAAGTTCTCCCACTTAAAAAGATGAGAGAGGCCTGTAATTTTCATCATAGGTACCACGTCAACTATGATTGACAAATTGAGAGAAAAAAATCCAGAAAATCACATTGTAGGATTTTTTAATGAATTTATTTGCCAAATTATGGTGGAAAATAAGTATTTGGTCACCTACAAACAAGCAAGATTTCTGGCTCTCACAGACCTGTAACTTCTTCTTTAAGAGGCTCCTCTGTCCTCCACTCGTTACCTGTATTAATGGCACCTGTTTGAACTTGTTATCAGTATAAAAGACACCTGTCCACAACCTCAAACAGTCACACTCCAAACTCCACTATGGCCAAGACCAAAGAGCTGTCAAAAGGACACCAGAAACAAAATTGTAGACCTGCACCAGGCTGGGAAGACTGAATCTGCAATAGGTAAGCAGCTTGGTTTGAAGAAATCAACTGTGGGAGCAATTATTAGGAAATGGAAGACATACAAGACCACTGATAATCTCCCTCAATCTGGGGCTCCACGCAAGATCTAACCCCGTGGGGGTCAAAATGATCACAAGAACGGTGAGCAAAAATCCCAGAACCACACGGGGGGACCTAGTGAATGACCTGCAGAGAGCTGGGACCAAAGTAACAAAGCCTACCATCAGTAACACACTACGCCGCCAGGGACTCAAATCCTGCAGTGCCAGACGTGTCCCCCTGCTTAAGCCAGTACATGTCCAGGCCCGTCTGAAGTTTGCTAGAGTGCATTTGGATGATCGAGAAGAGGATTGGGAGAATGTCATATGGTCAGATGAAACCAAAATAGAAAATTTTGGTAAAAACTCAACTCGTTGTGTTTGGAGGACAAAGAATGCTGAGTTGCATCCAAAGAACACCATACCTACTGTGAAGCATGGGGGTGGAAACATCATGCTTTGGGGCTGTTTTTCTGCAAAGGGACCAGGACGACTGATCCGTGTAAAGGAAAGAATGAATGGGGCCATGTATCGTGGAGATTTTGAGTGAAAACCTCCTTCTATCAGCAAGGGCATTGAAGATGAAACGTGGCTGGGTCTTTCAGCATGACAATGATCCCAAACACACCGCCCGGGGCAACGAAGGAGTGGCTTCGTAGAAGCATTTCAAGGTCCTGGAGTGGCCTAGCCAGTCTCCAGATCTCAACCCCATAGAAAATCTTTGGAGGGGAGTTGAAAGTCCGTGTTGCTCAGCGACAGCCCCAAAACATCACTGCTCTAGAGGAGATCTGCATGGAGGAATGGGCCAAAATACCAGCAACAGTGTGTGAAAACCTTGTGAAGACTTACAGAAAACGTTTGACCTGTGTCATTGCCAACAAAGGGTATATAACAAAGTATTGAGAAACTTTTGTTATTGACCAAATACTTATTTTCCACCATAATTTGCAAATAAATTCATTAAAAATCCTACAATGTGATTTTCTGTATTTCTGTATTTTTTTTCCTCATTTTGTCTGTCATAGTTGACGTGTACCTATGATGAAAATTACAGGCCTCTCTCATCTTTTTAAGTGGGAGAAGTTGCACAATTGGTGGCTGACTAAATACTTTTTTTCCCCCACTGTATCATTGCTACGCAGACGACACGTGCTCTCACCACTGGTGTCCCCCAGGGCTCAGTCCTAGGCCCTCTCCTATTCTCTCTATACACCAAGTCACTTGGCTCTGTCATATCCTCACATGGCCTCTCCTATCATTGCTACGCAGACGACACACAATTAATTTGCTCCTTTCTCTCTTCTGATAACCAGGTGGCGAATCGCATCTCTGCATGTCTGGCAGACATATCAGTGTGGATGTCGGATCACCACCTCAAGCTGAACCTCGGCAAGACGGAGCTGCTCTTCCTCCCGGGGAAGGACTGCCCGCTCCATGATCTCGCCATCACGGTTGACAACTCCATTGTATCCTCCTCCCAGAGTGCAAGGAACCTTGGCGTGACCCTGGACAACACCCTGTCGTTCTCCCGCTAACATCAAAGCGGTGACCCGATCCTGCAGGTTCATGCTCTACAACATTCGCAGAGTACGACCCTGCCTTACACAGGAAGCGGCACAGGTCCTAATCCAGGCACTTGTCATCTCCCGTCTGGATTACTGCAACTCGCTGTTGGCTGGGCTCCCTGCCTGTGCCATTAAACCCCTACAACTTATCGAGAACGCTGCAGCCTGTCTGGTGTTCAACCTTCCCAAGTTCTCTCATGTCACCCCGCTCCTTCGCACACTCCACTGGCTTCCAGTTGAAGCTCGCATCTACTACAAAACCATGGTGCTTGCCAACGGAGCTGTGAGGGTAATGGCACCTCCTTACCTTCAGGCTCTGATCCTACACCCAAACGAGGGCACTACGTTCATCCACCTCTGGCTTGCTAGCCCCCCTACCTCTACGTAAGCACAGTTCCTGCTCAGCCCAGTCAAAGCTATTCGCTGCTCTGGCACCCCAATGGTGGAACAAGCTCCCTCACGACGCCAGGACAGCGGAGTCACTCACCACCTTCCGGAGACACTTGAAACCCTACCTCTTTAAGGAATACCTGGAATAGTATAACAGCAATCCTCCTACCCCCCGGAGATGGCTGAAGAGATGGCTGAGTGGACGGGGACAATATATAAGGAGAGAGCCACGATTCCGGAAAACAGAGTATGTTACAGTCCCAGATGTCTCTCTGGAAGGAGATCCTCACCCTGAGCTTGTCTACTTTATTGTCCAGGGACTGAACATTAGCCAGTAATATACTCGGCAGCGGTGGCTGGTTTGCTCACCGCCTGACTAGAACCCCACTTCTCCTCCCTCTCCACTGGTGTCAATGTTTTTGTGTAGCACCTGGGAAGAATGGAACTGCATGATATACTGAATCAAGTGCTCTCAGGGTAGTGGTTGAGGCCTGCATATAACATCACTAAAATCTAAAGCCGCCATCGTACCAGCTCCTTCCTGGCCTCCAGAGAAAAACAAGCCTCATGCCGGTAATAAAAACCTATTCTCAGCTTGAGCTTCCTTATCATGTTCTCCACATGAACAGTGAAGCTCAGCTTGTCATCCACCCACACTCCCAAATATTTGTACACTTTAACTTGCTCTATAGTATGTCCATCCAATGTAGCAATGACATGATTAGTAACATGCGTGGCATTTGAAAACACCATGCATTGTGTTTTACCTGAATTCAGAACCAACTTAAAATCATACATATTCTATTGTATGGTGTTAAATGCTCTTTGAGCATTTTCAAAAGCTAATGATAAACCACTTGAATAAAGAACAGGAACATCTGCATAATAATTAACATCTGCTGTTTCAATATGATCCCCAACGTTGTTGATGAACAAAATGAACAATAGTGGGCCCAAAATAGAACCTTGCGGAACGCCTGAGCACAACTCTATGGACTCAGATTTACAACCATCCACCATTGTGTACGATTTGATAGGTCATTTACATTTTAGTCATTTAGCAGACGCTCTTATCCAGAGCGACTTACAGTTAGCGCATACATTATTTTATCGAACCCACAACCCTGGCGTTGCAAACACCATGCTCTACCAACTGAGCTACATCGCCTGCCGGCCATTCCCTCCCCTACCCTGGACGATGCTGGGCCAATTGTGCGCCGCCCCATGGGTCTCCCGGTCGCGGCCGGCTACGACAGAGCCTGGATTCGAACCAGGATCTCTAGTGGCACAGCTAGCACTGCGATGCAGTGCCTTAGACCACTGCGCCACTCGGGATTTATAAACCAATCTAGAGCATGACCAGTAATTCCACAACATTTTAACCTTTTGCACCAACACAGAATGGTCCACGGTGTCAAACGCCTTCGACAAATCAGTAAAGACAAACACACAATATAACTTCTTGTCAAGAGCACAGTGATGTCATTTAAAAACCTTCAGTGTTGCTGAAACAGTGCTGTGGCCAGACCTAAAACCTGATTCCATTTGCTGAAACAGTGCTGTGGCCAGACCTAAAACCTGATTCCATTTGCTGAAACAGTGCTGTGGCCAGACCTAAAACCTGATTCCATTTGCTGAAACAGTGCTGTGGCCAGACCTAAAACCTGATTCCATTTGCTGAAACAGTGCTGTGGCCAGACCTAAAACCTGATTCCATTTGCTGAAACAGTGCTGTGGCCAGACCTAAAACCTGATTCCATTTGCTGAAACAGTGCTGTGGCCAGACCTAAAACCTGATTCCATTTGCTGAAACAGTGCTGTGGCCAGACCTAAAACCTGATTCCATTTGCTGAAACAGTGCTGTGGCCAGACCTAAAACCTGATTCCATTTGCTGAAACAGTGCTGTGGCCAGACCTAAAACCTGATTCCATTTGCTGAAACAGTGCTGTGGCCAGACCTAAAACCTGATTCCATTTGCTGAAACAGTGCTGTGGCCAGACCTAAAACCTGATTCCATTTGCTGAAACAGTGCTGTGGCCAGACCTAAAAACCTGATTCCATTTGCTGAAACAGTGCTGTGGCCAGACCTAAAACCTGATTCCATTTGCTGAAACAGTGCTGTGGCCAGACCTAAAACCTGATTCCATTTGCTGAAACAGTGCTGTGGCCAGACCTAAAACCTGATTCCATTTGCTGAAACAGTGCTGTGGCCAGACCTAAAACCTGATTCCATTTGCTGAAACAGTGCTGTGGCCAGACCTAAAACCTGATTCCATTTGCTGAAACAGTGCTGTGGCCAGACCTAAAACCTGACTGCATTCCACTGAAGATGTTTTCTTGGAGGTAGGCCTTCAGCTGCCTGCTAACTAAGGACTCCAGTACCTTAGACGGTACAGACAGTTTTGATATGGGTCGATAGTTGTCAAGTAGTGAAGGATCTCCACCTTTCAGGAGACGCAGTACAAAAGCAGATTTCCATAACTTTGGGATTTCCTTAACGTCAAGCGTGAGGTTAAAACTACATGTTAAGGATGTCTGCAGCTATCTTTAACATGTAGTTTTAACCTCACGCTTGACGTTAAGGAGGCGGGGGTCTAGATCATCAGGGGATTTCTTTCTACCTTTCAGGGCTTTATGCAAACAGAGAACGATGAGATGGAGAACCTGGCGAAGGAGGGCACCGGGGTGTCAGGTAAATTCACAGGGGGGCTCATTGTTATGTGAATTATGAAACAAACTATTTCAGTGTCTCTTTGCGTCTCCCAAAAGGTTGTACGTCTTTTGGGATTTAAGTAACGGACAGAGTCCCGGTCTGCATAGTCAGAGATATTTATTCATTGAGAATTCTGACATCACAATTTCAGAGTCCATCTTTTATACTCACACGTCATACAGAAAAATCCCTCCCCTCTGTAGGCGGGCTGTAGTTTTCCACTCTAAAACTGCTCTCCTGACCATCAGTTCACACACACACACACACATATACTCACATACATACACACATACACACACATGCATACACACATACATACATACACACACACACACATGCATACACACACACATACATACACACTTTCTTCTCATAGCCTACTCCTTGCTCGGCCAGGTGCAGTTATCGCATTCTCCCTAAATTGGGAGGCCCCTTTATCCTGGCCTAACTCTTACTCACATTGCTAAATAGTAGAGTCTTTACTGGTCCTACACTCACACATTTCTAACACATTATACACAGTTTCAGGGTGTAATAATTAGTCATTAATAATTAATCTATCACTCATTTAGACCTTTAACCTTTTCAAATAAACTGCCTGCATCTAGAAAATGCTGATTTAAGGCTTTCAGAATAGAGGTTCTCTCAGTTACAATCTGTGTGTCTACCAACAATTGTTTGGGAAGCTGTGTATCTTTTTTTGCACTTGGAGGGATTATTTAAATGATCCAAAGTAGATTTAAGGTAGTGGTCTGCTTTATTTAAGGTGGTCTGCTTTATTTAAGGTGGTCTGCTTTATTTAAGGTGGTCTGCTTTATTTAAGGTGGTCTGCTTTATTTAAGGTGGTCTGCTTTATTTAAGGTGGTCTGCTTTATTTAAGGTGGTCTGCTTTATTTAAGGTGGTCTGCTTTCAGTTTTTTGAGTCATGGCCACACCCAGATTTCGAAGACGTTTAAAAGCCATCCAATCATCCGCCGAACCAGACCCTCTTGCTTTAGCCCCCATAGCATTTCGTTCCCTTATGGTTTTAGTAAGTTCATCAGGAAACCAAGGGTTTTCTCTGCCCTTAATCCTGAATGTTTTGAAAGGGGCCCGTTGTTACATCCTGGAATGTGTTGTGGGAGTAAGAAAAGGCTAATTCAACATCAGGGATACATTCTATTCTATTCCAGTCAATGCTAAGTACATCATGTAAAAAACCTTGAATATCAAACTGCTAACCAGTTTCTTTTCGTAATGACACGTGGAGATCGCTTAGGAATTTTACCATCTCTCACACAGGCAATAGCACAGTGATCACTTATGTCAATTGCAAAAAATACCAGAAGCATTAAAACGATGAGGAGTATCGGTTAAGATGAAATCAATCAAAGAGGATTTCAGAGGACACTTTATATTCAACCTAGTTACACTGTTGACAATCTGAGTGAGATTATAGGTATTTCATAGAATTTTGAGTGGATAAGAGCTAGATGTTAACCAATCCTGATTCAGATCACCCATATAACTGCCTTAATGTTGCTGGACCCCAGGAAGAGTAGCTGCTGCCTTGGCAGGAACTAATGGGGATCCATAATAAACCCCAGGAAGAGTAGCTGCTGCCTTGGCAGGAACTAATGGGGATCCAGAATAAACCCCAGGAAGAGTAGCTGCTGCCAGGCATCAACTGAGCTAAGAGTTCATCAGAGATCACACACAGGAGAGAAGCCTTACTCCTGCTCTGATTGTGTAAAATGCTTCACAACATCAACTAGGCTAAAAGTTCATCAGAGAACACACACAGGAGAGAAGCCTTACTCCTGCTCTGACTGTGGAAAGAGTTTCTCTCAAATGGGCACCTTAAAAAGACACCAAGGTAAACATAAAGGAGAGAAGCCTTACCTCTGATCTTTAATGTGGCAAGAGTTTATCCTGATTTGGGCAATGTAAAAACACACCAACGGATACACACTGGAGAGAAGCCTCATCACTGCACTGACTGTGAGACGAGATTCTACAGATTGGGCCTTTTAAAACGACACCAATGTATAAAGGTGAAATCCTCATCAGTTCTCTCAGACCAGCTAAGATTAGTCACTCCACTTAATTCTCATCTCATAAAATAATTGGCAACGTTGAATTGGATCAAATGAAGAAATCGTAGGACACTAGTGTAATCCTATTGTTTCTCACTGTGAGAGAACTGTGCAAAGAAAAGGGAACGTTATAGAATGTTAGCATCTCTTTACTTTACTCATCAGTGTTGCACCTTGTCAGTTTTGGTGTGTTTTGTTAGCTTCTACTGTAAAGATATTGAGATGACCATGGATTTGCCCTTAGGGTTGAATATCCTCTTTGAGGCGTCTCACAATTGAGTCTGATGGTTGACTGGGTGGTACTGATTCCTTCTGCAGTTTTCTGTGGGAATGAGCTGTTAGACACAACATACACTGTGTGTACAAAACATTATGGACACCTGCTATTTCCATGACATTGACTGAAAGCTATGATCCTTAATGATGTAGTTTTTGTGTATTTATTATAGATCCCCATTAGCTTTCAGCAAGAAACTGCAGTTGCAGTGGGCTATGGAATGAAAACACTGGACACTGGATAATTTGAAAAGCATTGCCTGATTTGATGAATCCCAGTTCCTGCTGTTTCGTACTGATGGGAGGACTAGGGTATGGAGAAAAACATGAGTACATGCATCCATGCTGTGTGTCAGTGTTTCAGGCTGGTGGTGATGGTGTGTTTTCATGGCACATATTGGGCCTCTTGATAAAAGTGCAGCAACTTTTGAATGCCACAGGATATCTAAACATCATTGCCAATCAGTTGCATCTCTTCATGGCAGCAATGTATCCATCTGTAAATGAATGAGGAAAATGTGGAATTGGAATATGGGTTACTTTGTGAATTGACTGTAATTGAAATGGAATTGACCGTGACATTTGCTAACCCTTGTGATAGTGAGTGGGGGATGATATTGCTAATCATTTTCAAAGGGAAGTTGGTTTTGAAGTTTCTGTCCTATATTTCAGAGATTAAGAAAGATAAGTAAAACATATATAGAAATTAACACCTTTTTTGGGCACTAAGTACTTAAATATTCACTTCCACAAATGTTTTAAACTGGTACCTGCTACCTTCAGACACTTGTAGGCGTCCTAGAGCGAAACAACAGACATTAACTTGTTGGTGAGTCTCACCTTTAGATGTGTAGGCCAAACTTCTCGAACGCTACAGACAGAAGTCTCCTGGTCTGACAAACAACACTGTAGTTCTTCCACCGCAGATGAGGAAGGCCGACCTCAGAGGATGTGGTAGATTGAGACGTAGCCCATGCAAAAAATAAATCTATCTTAAACAGACAGATTTTGATGGGGATTGTTATTATGATGCTAATTTGATTTCCACAGGGGTGCTCTAGGGTTTTTTAAAGCACATCAACGTATACATAAAGAAGAGATGCCGGTAACACTTCCTTTTATGGGGTCCTTATTACAGTGTAATTACATGTGTAACTACACTGTAAACAAGTATTGTAGTTAAATGTAACAACACATAGTTACTAGGGGTGTAACGATTCGTTTTAACAACGATTCGATTTGTATCACGATTCGTGGTTGTCGATACGATTCAAGGACGATATTGGTTCGTTTAGAACGATACGATCCGAAACGATTCAGTGACTTGAAATCGATTCAGTAACCTTTTAGCCAAAAATTCAACCAGTGTGACTGAAATAAATACCTGGTAACCAGTTGCATTTTAATGGCTGGCAATAGTCTTGATATTTTTAACAGTGTTTCATGCCTCCATGCAGACCATCTGGTATTATGAAACTTACCCAGTTCCACAAAGGAGATCCCATTTTCTTCACATAGCTTTATTCAGTGCAGCAGTTTTTTTTGCTCCACCTTTTTGTAAATAAAACTGCAGCAGCTTGACCACAGAGCGTGAAATGTCTCACAGTAAGGAACGTTGCGATCAGCTGATTTCGCGCAATTCTCCAGTGTGTGTGCGGTGCACAGAATGTGCACAAGGGAGTCTCCAACCGCAGCATGTTGCCGGAGTTTTGGCACAACGCCGTTGTAGATACCTACGTTGACAGCAGCCCCGTCTGTGCACACAGCGACCAACTTTGTTGTCCAGTCATCCAAGCCTGTGTCCTGGAAAAGTCTCACAAGTCCGTCTGTTATGGCCTGTGCGGTTCGGTCAGCACCCAATTCAATCAGTCCAATAAAGTCCGAAGTAAACTCTCCGTTGCTGGACACAGACACAATGTAAACTGAGTCTCCCGAGTGGCGCAGTGGTCTAAGGCACTGCATCGCAGTGCTAGCTGTGCCACTAGAGATCCTGGTTCGAATCCAGGCTCTGTCGTAGCTGGCCGCGACCGGGAGACCCATGGGGTGGCGCACAATTGGCCCAGCGTCGTCCAGGGTAGGGGAGGGAAAGGCCTGCAGGGATGTAGCTCAGTTGATAGAGCATGGCGTTTGCAACGCCAGGGTTGTGGGTTCGATTCCCACAGGGGGAAAAATATATAATGTATGCACTAACTGTAAGTCGCTCTGGATAAGAGCGTCTGCTAAATGACTAAAATGTAAATGTAAAATGAACTAATGGGGATCCATAATAAACCCTAGGAAGAGTAGCTGCTGCCTTGGCAGGAACTAATGGGGATCTATAATAAACCCCAGGAAGAGTAGCTGCTTGTCACACCCTGGCTCTGGGGACTCTATATGTTGAGCCAGGGTGTGTAAATTCTATGTGTTCTAGTTCTGTGTTGTATATTCTATGTATTTGTATTTCTATGTTGGCCAGAGTGGTTCCCAATCAGAGGCAACGAGTGTCAGCTGTTGCTGGTTGTCTCTGATTGGGAGCCATATTTATACAGGCTGTTTCCCCACAATTGTTGTGGGATCTTGAACCGTTTGGTTTGTTCCAGTGTGGTTTGTGTTAAACCATAGACGTCACGTTATCGTTTGTTGTTTTGTTCGTGAGATCACAATAAAGAGTATGTTTGCTTTCAACGCTGCGCCTTGGTCTACTCCGTCTAACGATCGTGACAGAAGATCCCACCATACCAGGACCAAGCAGCGTGCCCAGGAACACACGCAGGAGGTTACTCTTGTGGATGTCCTCCTCGGTTGGGGGCAGATTACAGAGGAGGAGGCCGTCCGGTACCGGGAAGGCTATGAAGGGGGGAGACCCAGGCAGGAGAGGAGAAGCGGCGTCAACCGGGCCGTGGTCGGACAGGCGAGAGGCACCCCCAATAATTTTTTTTAGGGGGCACACGGCATGGGCGACGGGCAGCAGGAGGCTGCCACAGGGCGTTTTGGGAGATTAGGAGAGGAGGCCACCGGGTTTGGGGGCCAGAAGGCAGGTTGGCGGAGCCTGGATGAGAGCAAAGCCAACTCCCGTACTCAGGCATGGCAGCATGAGACTGGGCAGGTTCCGGGATATGCGGAGCTGCGCACTGTGCCACGAGTGGTCCGGCATAGTCCGGTACGTCCTGTGCGAGCACCCCGCACGTGTCGTGCGAAGGTGGGCATGCAGCCAGGACGGAGTGTGCCGGCTCAGCGCTCGTGGCCTCCAGTGCCTCTCCTCGGTCCCGGATATCCTGCGCCAGTGTCACGTGCTGTTATGCCAGTACGGGTACACAGCCCTGCACGTCCTGTGCTGATGCCTCACACAGAGTGTGTGAAGGTAGGCATTCAGCCAGGACGGGTTGTGGCAGCTCTTCACTCCAGGTCTCCTATCCGTCTCCACAGCCCGGCCCGGCCTGTTCCTGCTCCTCGCACCAAGCCTACGGTGCGCGTCGCCAGCCCGGCCCGGCCTGTGCCTGCTCCTCGCACCAAGCCTTCGGTGCGCGTCGCCAGCCCGGCCCGGCCTGTGCCTGCTCCTCGCACCAAGCCTTCGGTGCGCGTCGCCAGCCCGGCCCGGCCTGTTCCTGCCACTCGCACCAAGCCTACGGTGTGCGTCGCCAGCCCGGCCCGGCCTGTTCCTGCCCCTCGCACTAAGCCTACGGTGCGTGTCGCCAGCCCGGCCCGGCCTGTTCCTGCCCCTTCGCACCAAGCCTACGGTGCGCATCGCCAGCCCGGCCCGGTCTGTTCCTGCCACTCGCACCAAGCCTACGGTGCGCGCGTCGCCAGCCCGGCCCGGCCTGTTCCTGCCACTCGCACCAAGCCAGGGGTGCGAAGTCGTCAGCCCGGTCCGGCCGTTCCTGCTCCACGCACCAAGCCAGGGGTGTGCATCGTCAGCCCGGGTCCGGCCCGTTCCTGCTCCACGCACTCAAGCCAGGGGTGCTTACGTCAGCCCGGTCCGGCCCGTTCCTGCTCCACGCCACCAAGCCAGGGGTGCGCGTCGTCAGCCCGGTCCGGCCCGTAGCTGCTCCACGCACCAAGCCAGGGGTGCGCATCGTCAGCCCGGTCCGGCCGTTCCTGCTCCACGCACCAAGCCAGGGGTGTGCGTGCGCCAGTCCGGGCACAACCCGTGCCTGGGTCACCGGTGCCTGGTCAGGTACCGGTCAGCTTCTCCACACCGGAGCTGAAGCTATCCGGCTCCTCGATGTCCAGTTCAGCTCCAGCCAGCGGGGCCAGACCGGACCAGGGGCGCTACTGGGGGATTATTGGAGGGTGGTGGTCTAGCCCGGAGCCGGAACCGCCTCCGAGGAGGAATGCCCACCCAGCCCTCCCCTGGTTTGTTTATGTTCAGGCGCGGTCGCAGTCCGCGCCTTTGGGGGGGGTACTGTCACACCCTGGCTCTGGGACTCTATATGTTGAGCCAGGGTGTGTAAATTCTATGTGTTCTAGTTCTGTGTTGTATATTCTATGTATTTGTATTTCTATGTTGGCCAGAGTGGTTCCCAATCAGAGGCAACGAGTGTCAGCTGTTGCTGGTTGTCTCTGATTGGGAGCCATATTTATACAGGCTGTTTCCCCACAATTGTTGTGGGATCTTGTTCCGTTTGGTTTGTTCCAGTGTGGTTTGTGTTAAACCATAGACGTCACGTTATCGTTTGTTGTTTTGTTCGTGAGATCACAATAAAGAGTATGTTTGCTTTCAACGCTGCGCCTTGGTCTACTCCGTCTAACGATCGTGACACTGCTGCCTTGGCAGGAACTAATGGGGATCCATAATAAACCCCAGGAAGAGAAGCTGCTGCCTTGGCAGGAACTAATGGGGATCCATAATAAACCCCAGGAAGAGTAGCTGCTGCCTTGGCAGGAACTAATGGGGATCCATAATAAACCCCAGGAAGAGTAGCTGCTGCCTTGG
Source organism: Coregonus clupeaformis (assembly GCF_020615455.1). Lineage (NCBI taxonomy): Eukaryota > Metazoa > Chordata > Actinopteri > Salmoniformes > Salmonidae > Coregonus > Coregonus clupeaformis. The sequence continues at coordinate 38,604 of NW_025535147.1, read as the reverse complement.
CAGGAACTAATGGGAATCCTTAATTAAAAGACACAAACTGGATAGCCGTGAGTAGGATGCTATTGGGGCACCAGTGCTAGGCTATGCAAAGTGAAGCTAGCTAGCATAACAGTAATCTCTGCTAATAAGAAGATACAAGCATAATATTGTTACCTGGGAAACATAGATAGCGAGTCGCCAAAACTTCAGTTTACTGGCAATGTAGTACTGGCAATATAATACTGGCAATGTAGCTGAAAATTTGATTCAAAGATTCAAAGACCGTTTTGAACTGTACCTAGCTGCGATTGAAGCTGATGGGGTTGAAAAGATGAAAGCGACAGTGTTCTTACATGTCGTTGGGGAAGAGGCACTGGATGTGTACAATAACTTTCAGTTTGCTGAAGAGGAAGACAGACTGAAGTTGACTGCAATATTAGAGAAGTCTGAAGCTTACTGTATACCAAAACGAAACGTTTGAGAGGCACAGATTTTTCACATGCACTCTGAAAACCGGGGAGAATCCATTGATAGATATGTAACTGATTTGCGCAACAGGAGTAAGACCTGTGAGTTCGGTGGACTGACAGATTATCTGATAAAAGACAGGATTGTGTGATTGTGCAACCTGGGGACAACGTGAGGGACAAGAAACCTGCCTGAACTCCAACCTGGGGACAACGTGAGGGACAAGAAACCTGCCTGAACTCCAACCTGGGGACAACGTGAGGGACAAGAAACCTGCCTGAACTCCAATCTGTGGACAACGTGAGGGACAAGAAACCTGCCTGAACTCCAACCTGGGGAAAACGTGAGGGAAAATAAACCTGCCTGAACTCCAACCTGGGGACAACGTGAGGGACAAGAAACCTGCCTGAACTCCAACCTGGGGACAACGTGAGGGAAAAGAAACCTGCCTGAACTCCAACCTGGGGACAACGTGAGGGACAAGAAACCTGCCTGAACTGCAACATGGGGACAACGTGAGGGACAAGAAACCTGCCTGAACTCCAACCTGGGGACAACGTGAGGGAAAATAAACCTGCCTGAACTCCAACCTGGGGAGACAACGTGAAGGAAAATAAACCTGCCTGAACTCCAACATGGAGACAACGTGAGGGAAAAGAAACCTGCCTGAATTCCAACCTTGGGACAACGTGAGGGAAAAGAACCTGCCTGAACTCCAACCTTGGGACAACGTGAGGGAAAAGAAACCTGCCTGAACTCCAACCTTGGGACAACGTGAGGGAAAAGAAACCTGCCTGAACTCCAACCTGGGGACAACGTGAGGGGATAGAAACCTGCCTGAACTCCAACCTGGGGACAACGTGAGGGAAAAGAAACCTGCCTGAACTCCAACCTGGGGACAACGTGAGGGACAAGAAACCTGCCTGAACTGCAACCTGGGGACAACGTGAGGGACAAGAAACCTGCCTGAACTCCAACCTGGGGACAACGTGAGGGACAAGAAACCTGCCTGAACTCCAACCTGGGGACAACGTGAGGGACAAGAAACCTGCCTGAACTCCAATCTGTGGACAACGTGAGGGACAAGAAACCTGCCTGAACTCCAACCTGGGGAAAACGTGAGGGAAAATAAACCTGCCTGAACTCCAACCTGGGGACAACGTGAGGGACAAGAAACCTGCCTGAACTCCAACCTGGGGACAACGTGAGGGAAAAGAAACCTGCCTGAACTCCAACCTGGGGACAACGTGAGGGACAAGAAACCTGCCTGAACTGCAACCTGGGGACAACGTGAGGGACAAGAAACCTGCCTGAACTCCAACCTGGGGACAACGTGAGGGACAAGAAACCTGCCTGAACTCCAACCTGGGGACAACGTGAGGGACAAGAAACCTGCCTGAACTCCAACCTGGGGACAACGTGAGGGACAAGAAACCTGCCTGAACTCCAATCTGTGGACAACGTGAGGGACAAGAAACCTGCCTGAACTCCAACCTGGGGAAAACGTGAGGGAAAATAAACCTGCCTGAACTCCAACCTGGGGACAACGTGAGGGACAAGAAACCTGCCTGAACTCCAACCTTGGGACAACGTGAGGGAAAAGAAACCTGCGTGAACTCCAACCTTGGGACAACGTGAGGGAAAAGAAACCTGCCTGAACTCCAACCTTGGGACAACGTGAGGGACAAGAAACCTGCCTGAACTCCAACCTTGGGACAACGTGAGGGAAAAGAAACCTGCCTGAACTCCAACCTTGGGACAACGTGAGGGAAAAGAAACCTGCGTGAACTCCAACCTTGGGACAACGTGAGGGACAAGAAACCTGCCTGAACTCCAACCTGGGGACAACGTGAGGGACAAGAAACCTGCCTGAACTCCAACCTGGGGACAACGTGAGGGACAAGAAACCTGCCTGAACTCCAATCTGTGGACAACGTGAGGGACAAGAAACCTGCCTGAACTCCAACCTGGGGAAAACGTGAGGGAAAATAAACCTGCCTGAACTCCAACCTGGGGACAACGTGAGGGACAAGAAACCTGCCTGAACTCCAACCTTGGGACAACGTGAGGGAAAAAGAAACCTGCGTGAACTCCAACCTTGGGACAACGTGAGGGAAAAGAAACCTGCCTGAACTCCAACCTTGGGACAACGTGAGGGAAAATAAACCTGCCTGAACTCCAACCTTGGGACAACGTGAGGGAAAAGAAACCTGCCTGAACTCCAACCTGGGGACAACGTGAGGGACAAGAAACCTGCCTGAAATCCAACCTGGGGACAACGTGAGGGACAAGAAACCTGCCTGAACTCCAACCTGGGGACAACGTGAGGGACAAGAAACCTGCCTGAACTCCAATCTGTGGACAACGTGAGGGACAAGAAACCTGCCTGAACTCCAACCTGGGGAAAACGTGAGGGAAAATAAACCTGCCTGAACTCCAACCTGGGGACAACGTGAGGGACAAGAAACCTGCCTCAACTGCAACCTGGGGACAACGTGAGGGACAAGAAACCTGCCTGAACTCCAACCTGGGGACAACGTGAGGGACAAGAAACCTGCCTGAACTCCAACCTGGGGACAACGTGAGGGACAAGAAACCTGCCTGAACTCCAACCTGGGGACAACGTGAGGGACAAGAAACCTGCCTGAACTCCAATCTGTGGACAACGTGAGGGACAAGAAACCTGCCTGAACTCCAACCTGGGGAAAACGTGAGGGAAAATAAACCTGCCTGAACTCCAACCTGGGGACAACGTGAGGGACAAGAAACCTGCCTGAACTCCAACCTTGGGACAACGTGAGGGAAAAGAAACCTCGTGAACTCCAACCTTGGGACAACGTGAGGGAAAAGAAACCTGCCTGAACTCCAACCTTGGGACAACGTGAGGGAAAATAAACCTGCCTGAACTCCAACCTGGGACAACGTGAGGGAAAAGAAACCTGCCTGAACTCCAACCTGGGGACAACGTGAGGGAAAATAAACCTGCCTTAACTCCAACCTGGGGACAACGTGAGGGAAAAGAAACCTGCCTGAACTCCAACCTTGGGACAACGTAATGGAAAAGAAACCTGCCTGAACTCCAACCTGGGGACAACGTGAGGGGAAAAGAAACCTGCCTGAACTCCAACCTTGGGACAACGTGAGGGAAAAGAAACCTGCCTGAACTCCAACCTTGGGACAACGTGAGGGGAAAAGAAACCTGCCTGAACTCCAACCTTGGGACAACGTGAGGGACAAGAAACCTGCCTGAACTCCAACCTGGGGACAACGTGAGGGACAAGAAACCTGCCTGAGCTCCAATCTGTGGACAACGTGAGGGACAAGACACCTGTCTGAACTCCAACCTGGGGAAAACGTGAGGGAAAATAAACCTGCCTGAACTCCAACCTGGGGACAACGTGAGGGACAAGAAACCTGCCTGAACTCCAACCTGGGGACAACGTGAGGGAAAAGAAACCTGCCTGAACTCCAACCTGGGGACAACGTGAGGGACAAGAAACCTGCCTGAACTGCAACATGGGGACAACGTGAGGGACAAGAAACCTGCCTGAACTCCAACCTGGGGACAACGTGAGGGAAAATAAACCTGCCTGAACTCCAACCTGGGGAGACAACGTGAAGGAAAATAAACCTGCCTGAACTCCAACATGGAGACAACGTGAGGGAAAAGAAACCTGCCTGAATTCCAACCTTGGGACAATGTGAGGGAAAAGAAACCTGCCTGAACTCCAACCTTGGGACAACGTGAGGGAAAAGAAACCTGCCTGAACTCCAACCTTGGGACAACGTGAGGGAAAAGAAACCTGCCTGAACTCCAACCTGGGGACAACGTGAGGGAATATAAACCTGCCTGAACTCCAACCTGGGGACAACGTGAGGGAAAAGAAACCTGCCTGAACTCCAACCTGGGGACAACGTGAGGGACAAGAAACCTGCCTGAACTGCAACCTGGGGACAACGTGAGGGACAAGAAACCTGCCTGAACTCCAACCTGGGGACAACGTGAGGGACAAGAAACCTGCCTGAACTCCAACCTGGGGACAACGTGAGGGACAAGAAACCTGCCTGAACTCCAATCTGTGGACAACGTGAGGGACAAGAAACCTGCCTGAACTCCAACCTGGGGAAAACGTGAGGGAAAAATAAACCTGCCTGAACTCCAACCTGGGGACAACGTGAGGGACAAGAAACCTGCCTGAACTCCAACCTGGGGACAACGTGAGGGAAAAGAAACCTGCCTGAACTCCAACCTGGGGACAACGTGAGGGACAAGAAACCTGCCTGAACTGCAACCTGGGGACAACGTGAGGGACAAGAAACCTACCTGAACTCCAACCTGGGGACAACGTGAGGGACAAGAAACCTGCCTGAACTCCAACCTGGGGACAACGTGAGGGACAAGAAACCTGCCTGAACTCCAACCTGGGGACAACGTGAGGGACAAGAAACCTGCCTGAACTCCAATCTGTGGACAACGTGAGGGACAAGAAACCTGCCTGAACTCCAACCTGGGGAAAACGTGAGGGAAAATAAACCTGCCTGAACTCCAACCTGGGGACAACGTGAGGGACAAGAAACCTGCCTGAACTCCAACCTTGGGACAACGTGAGGGAAAAGAAACCTCGTGAACTCCAACCTTGGGACAACGTGAGGGAAAAGAAACCTGCCTGAACTCCAACCTTGGGACAACGTGAGGGAAAAATAAACCTGCCTGAACTCCAACCTTGGGACAACGTGAGGGAAAAGAAACCTGCCTGAACTCCAACCTGGGGACAACGTGAGGGACAAGAAACCTGCCTGAAATCCAACCTGGGGACAACGTGAGGGACAAGAAACCTGCCTGAACTCCAACCTGGGGACAACGTGAGGGACAAGAAACCTGCCTGAACTCCAATCTGTGGACAACGTGAGGGACAAGAAACCTGCCTGAACTCCAACCTGGGGAAAACGTGAGGGAAAATAAACCTGCCTGAACTCCAACCTGGGGACAACGTGAGGGACAAGAAACCTGCCTCAACTGCAACCTGGGGACAACGTGAGGGACAAGAAACCTGCCTGAACTCCAACCTGGGGACAACGTGAGGGACAAGAAACCTGCCTGAACTCCAACCTGGGGACAACGTGAGGGACAAGAAACCTGCCTGAACTCCAACCTGGGGACAACGTGAGGGACAAGAAACCTGCCTGAACTCCAATCTGTGGACAACGTGAGGGACAAGAAACCTGCCTGAACTCCAACCTGGGGAAAACGTGAGGGAAAATAAACCTGCCTGAACTCCAACCTGGGGACAACGTGAGGGACAAGAAACCTGCCTGAACTCCAACCTTGGGACAACGTGAGGGAAAAGAAACCTGCGTGAACTCCAACCTTGGGACAACGTGAGGGAAAAGAAACCTGCCTGAACTCCAACCTTGGGACAACGTGAGGGAAAATAAACCTGCCTGAACTCCAACCTTGGGACAACGTGAGGGAAAAGAAACCTGCCTGAACTCCAACCTGGGGACAACGTGAGGGAAAATAAACCTGCCTGAACTCCAACCTGGGGACAACGTGAGGGGAAAAGAAACCTGCCTGAACTCCAACCTTGGGACAACGTGAATGGAAAAGAAACCTGCCTGAACTCCAACCTGGGGACAACGTGAGGGAAAAGAAACCTGCCTGAACTCCAACCTTGGGACAACGTGAGGGAAAAGAAACCTGCCTGAACTCCAACCTTGGGACAACGTGAGGGAAAAGAAACCTGCCTGAACTCCAACCTTGGGACAACGTGAGGGACAAGAAACCTGCCTGAACTCCAACCTGGGGACAACGTGAGGGACAAGAAACCTGCCTGAGCTCCAATCTGTGGACAACGTGAGGGACAAGACACCTGTCTGAACTCCAACCTGGGGAAAACGTGAGGGAAAATAAACCTGCCTGAACTCCAACCTGGGACAACGTGAGGGAAAATAAACCTGCCTGAACTCCAACCTGGAGACAACGTGAGGGAAAATAAACCTGCCTGAACTCCAACCTGGGGACAACGTGAGGGATAAGAAACCTGCCTGAACTCCAACCTGGAGACAACGTGAGGGACAAAGACAAAACAAACACATGGACACAAAGAGGAACAGTGATCTTATCATTGAGTACAGCCAAGGTCATACAACATACAAACAGAAGATGGCGCTGTTCTACGGAGAAAACCTGGTGATCTTCCAAGCAACAGACAGTCATGACACAGACACTGTTGAAGAAGCTCTGGCAGCAGCCCAGCACGAAGAACAAACCAGCAGAATATCCACACGGCAGTGGAAGACTTATTGAGAGATGTTAGGAACTCTAAGGACAATTAAAACAGTTGAGAGTAAACTAAAAAACAGTTGAGAGTAAACTAAAACGAATTACTAATGTAGTATTTTCACCAGTGGTCCTACTAAGCATATAGTTAATAACATTTTGTTAACACTGTTAAAATGCTGTTTCCAATTAATTGTGTTATTACACTTTGATTACAGAAATAAATTGTTTATTTTCAAAAGTAAAATACTTTTATTTAAAGAAAGGGAGATGTAATGATATAAGTAATTTGTGTTTGCAAGATTGATTACAATGCCTGAGCAGGATAACACATGCGCAGGAGAGCTACTTGTCGGCAGCTGAACGTGACAGAGAGTTGTATGAATACGTGCCTCCCGACAAGATGTAAAAAAATATATTATTGAATGAAACATTTATTCTCTCTTATTACGGTGTATTCGTCATTGAACCCTAATAACACAACACTATGTTCAACCATATATTTACTGTTGGCTTCCATGACCGTATGGTGACAGTCTTTCTCTCTCGCTCCCACTGTGATATAGGAGCTGGGTCAAATATAGGAGCCGAAGGCAGGCTCCTTTATGACCAGTATCTGCGATATAGAAGCCGAAGTCAGGTTCCTTTATGACCAGTATCTGCGATATAGGAGCCTGGAGCTGATCTGCACGGCCATGAGCAACAGGCGTTGGCAAACACAGAAAGGTGCAATATTTCACATTGTTATATTAGCAGACCACTGCTTCTACGGTTTGATGTGAAGGATGGTTTAATCTACATCAGGGGTGTCAAACTCATTTTAGCTCAGGGGCCACATGGAGGAAAATCTATTCCCAAGTGGGCCGGACCGGAAAAATCATGGTATATATAACTTAAAAACAACAACTTCAGATTGTTTTCTTTGTTTTAATACGATCAACATACAACATAAAGCTGGAGCCTGAGGACAGTGTGTCCAAAATAGTACAAGCACAACATCACTATTAATCATAAAACACCTCAAGTTTATTTGAAAATTCTAAAGAAAAAGAACACACAAACACACAATGCCTCAGTGATTAACAGAACTGTTTCACAGATCACAGAACTATATCAGGGTGTCATTTCTCAGGCAGAAATGTAGATAAAAATAATTAAATCCTGTTCCCCAAACAAGTGCAAGAACCACAGAGTCAAGAATAGGTTAAATATACAAATAAATAAAATCAATTAAAAACAATAGCACATCAACATAAAAACATATAAACATAAATCTGAACAGTCCCGTTATTTTATCTTTGAACCGCTTCATGTCTGCCACATGTTGGGTCGCGCACACATTTTTCAGACAGGGGAAGTGAGCTGCATCACCACCGGCAAGTTGCGTCTCCCACAATGACAGCTTCAACTTGAAAGAACGTATGCTGTCATAATACTGCGTGACAACTTTGTTGCGCCCTTGCAGCTGTTTGTTCAAGTTATTCAGGTGCTCTGTAACATCCACCATAAATGCAAGGTCCTGCATCCATTCTAGCGGAATGAAATTCTAACACTGGTTTGCCCTTTTCTTCCATGAACTGTTCAATTTCTTCTTAAATCAAAGAAACGCCTCAGCACAGCACCTCGGCTTAACCATCTTACCTCAGTGTGGTATGGCAGGCCATAGATGTGGTCTTTCTCTCTGAGAAGGCTGTCAAACTGACGGTGATTCAGGCTTCTGGATCGGATGAAATTAACAGTTTGGATGACCACCTTCATGACGTTATCCATCTTTAATGACTTGCAACACAAAGCCTCCTGGTGCAAAATACAGTGAAAGTCAAAAAATCACGTCCTCCATTTGCAGATTGCACTTTCTCTCTGAACTTTGTCACAACGCCTGCGTTTTTCCCGATCATTGAGGGCGCACCATCTGTAGCCAGGCTGACAGCGCGGGACCAGTCCACTCCGACCCTGTCCAGCGCGCCGACGAGTGCGGTAAAAATATCAGCTGCTGTCGTTGTATCTGTCATCGGCACCAACTCCACGAACTCCTCGGTGACGGTCAATGTGTCATCAACTCCGCGGATGAAAATGGCCAGTTGTGCAACATCTGTAATGTCCGTGCTTTCATCAATTGCAACCAAAAACGCAATAAATGACTTTACTTTTTGCTTCAACTGGCTGTCCAAATCCACTGAAAGATCGGAAATCCTGTCTGCAACTGTGTTTCTTGTCAGGCTGATATTTGCAAAAGCCTGCCGCTTTTCAGGGCACACAATCTCCGCTGCCTTCATCATGCATGTTTTTACAAATTCACCCTCACTAAATGGTTTTGAAGCCACTGCGATTTCATTAGCAATGAGGTAGCTAGCTTTCACTGCAGCGTCACTGATGTCTCGGCTGTGAGTAAACACAGACTGCTGTTTCTTCAGACCCGCCAACAGTTCATTCACCTTCTCTCATCTCCGCTGTCCTTGAAAGTTGTCATATTTGTCGGCATGAAGACTCACATAGTGGCGACGAAGGTTATATTCTTTCAGCACTGCAACATGCTCTGAACACACCAAACATACAGCTTTCCCATTCAATTCCGTGAATAAATAGGATGACCATTTTTCTTGCAACACTCTGCACTCTGCGTCCACTTTTCTCTTTTTTGACAGAGACATATTGGGGCAATGAGGGTGCCAAAGCACATAATGTTAAAAGTAGAAGCCGTAATAAATATCGCGGCCAAAACAAAGTAGCTCATTGGCTGCACGTGCTTGACCTACTTGCTCTGCCCCGGTATAAACAGTTTGCTTGCTTAACACAATTGCTATTGCGCTTTCCAGTGGACGCAATTGGAACAGCAGTTTATTTTATTGAAAAATTGCAGCGCATTTTTATACTTTACATTTTTTTTCATTTTTTTTTTCATTTTCATTTTTTTCAAAATCATCTCGCGGGCCGGATTAAACCCGTTTGCGGGCCTGATCCGGCCCGTGGGCCGGACGTTTGACACCCCTGATCTACATCGAACTGCTACACTTTAAAATTATCAAAACACTTAGAATATCTACATAAGTTCAGCACATATTACTCTGTAGGCTACTGAATCTAGCAGTGAATTTCAAACACAGATTCAACCACAAAGACCAGGGAGGGTTTCCAATGCCTCGTAAAGAAGGGCACCATATTACTGAGTACCACCTCTCCATATTTTCAAACATAGTGGTGGCTGCATCATTTTATGGGTATGCATGACTGGGGAGTTTTTCAGGATAAAAAATTAATGGAATGGAGCTAAGCACAGTCAAAATCCTAGAGGAGAACCTGGTTCAGTCTGCTTTCCACCAGACACTGGGAGATGAATTCACCTTTTAGCAGGACAATAACCGAAAACACAAGGCCAAATCTACACTGGAGTTGCTTACCAAGAAGTCACTGAATGTTCCTGAGTGGCCGAGTTATAGTTTTGACTTAAATCTACTTGAAAATCTATGGCAAGACTTGAAAACGGTTGTCTAGCAATGATCAACAACCGATTTGACAGAGCTTGAAGAATTTTGAAAAGAATAATGGGCAAATGTGGCACAATCCAGGTGTGGAAAGCTCTTAGAGACTTACCCAGAAAGACTCAGTGCTGTAATCACTGCTAAAGGTGCTTCTTCAAAGTATTGACTCAGGGGTGTGAAAATGTATGTAAATGAGATATTTCTGTATTTCATTTTCAATAAATTTGCTATAATTTCTAAAAACATGTTTTCACTTTGTCATTATGGGATATTGTGTGTAGATGGGTGAGATTCATATTTTTTTTAATTCAAGCTGTAACACAACAAAATGTGGAATAAATAGGGGTATGAATACTTTCTGAAGGCGCTATATATATGCTGATTTAATGAGGATTAAGAGTTCTGGGTGACCCTGTGATCTGAGTGGTATACTATGAAGCAAGCTAGATCTACTCAGGGTTTTATAAAGCTAGCCAGCTTCAGTTAGCTTCACATTGCTAGCTAGCATCAATACAGGACTAAGATTGAATCCTACCACACTGGCTCTGATGCTCGTTGGATGTGGCAGGGCTTGCAAACTGTCACAGATTACAAAGGGAAATCCAGCAGCGAGCTGCCCAGTTAAGCGAGCATACTAGATGAGCTAAATGCCTTCTATGCTCACTTTAGGCAATCAACACTGAACCAATGCATGAGAGCACCAACTGTTCCGGATGACTGTGTGATCACGTGCTCCGTAGTCAATGTGAGTAAGACCTTTAAACAGGTTAACATTTACAAGGCTGCAGGGCCAGATGGATTACCAGTACACGTACTCAGAGAATGCGCTGACCAGCTAGCAAGTGTCTTCACTGACATTTTCAACCTCTTCCTGGAACCACTCCAATTCACATACTGCCCCAACAGATCCACAGATGGCGCAATCTCTATTGAACTTCACACTGCCCTTTCCCATTTGACTAAAGCTCAGCGTTCAACACCATAGTGCCCTGCAAGCTCATCATTAAGCTAAGGTCCCTGGGACTGAACAACTCCCTCTGCAACTGAATCCTGGACTTTATGACGGGCCGCCCCCAGGTGGTAAGGGTAGGCAACAACACATCCGCCACGCTGACCCTCAACAAGGGGGCCCCTCATGGGTGCGTGCTTAGTCAACTCCTATACTCCCTGTTCACCCACGACTGCTTGGCAGAGCACAACTCCAACACTATCATTAAAGGGGAAGTTTACCTAAAATCCCACATTTCCTATGTGATTCCATACATTGAAACTAGTTAGGTAGAGTTTGGCTTCTCCCCCTCGCTCTTCCTGCAGTCTGGAAAACTGCAAAGTCAGGGTCAAAGGTCACGTGAGTCGTTTCTTCTAGCTGTGCTAGCTCTGCTAGTTGTCAGTAAAATACATCTGTGAATTGTGGACAAATTCTTTGTTTTATAAAAAATTTATAAATATATACTATTGGTTTTGAGTCAGGAAATGTTTACTTTTCTACCTAAAATGATTGCAATTATTTTATATCATTACTTCATCTGGCCGACTGCAACAACAGCAGAGATGGGTAACAACTGCGCATAACAGCAGAGCATGTGCGCTCTCGTGGTGTAACGAGTGTCAGTGTAATGCGATGGATCGAAGTCAGGCGCAGGACACAGAACTCGAGGAAACGTACTTTACTGAACTTAAGTAAAGAAAACAACACAGCAAATACCTTCACACAGGAAGGAACTAACCCGCTCACCAAACGACACACGAAACGAAAAACAACCACGCACAAGACACATTGGGAGCCACTGGGTTAAATAGGGTAGGCGTGATTACACAAATGGGAAACAGGTGTGGTGACATAGACAACAGGTGTGTGACATAGACAACAGGTGTGTGACATAGACAACAGGTGTGTGACATAGACAACAGGTGTGTGACATAGACACAGAGAACATCGATCGGCAGCAGCTAGTATTCCGGTGACGACGAACGCCGCAGCCTGCCCGAGCAAGGAGGAGGGGCAGCCTCGGCAGAATCCGTGACAGTACCCCCCCGACACGCGGCTCCAGCCGTGCGTAGACACCGGCCTCGGGGACGGCCAGGAGGACTACGGTGGAAATCCCTCAACATGGAGGGATCGAGGATGTTCCTCCTAGGGACCCAGCACCGCTCCTCCGGACCGTACCCCTCCCACGCCACGAGATACTGCAGGCCTCCCACCCGACGCCTCGAATCTAAGATGGAACGGACCGAGTATGCCGGGGTTAATACGATACTCAGGAGGAAGCTGTGCTTTGGCGGAGTGGGTGGGGTTATATCCTTCCTGTTTGGCCCTGTCCGGGGGTTTCTTCGGATGGGGCCACAGTGTCTCCCGGACCGCTCCTGTCTCAGCCTCCAGTATTTATGCTGCAGTAGTTTATGTGTCGGGGGCTGGGGGTTAGTTGGTTATACCTGGAGTACTTCTCCTGTCTTATCCAGTGTCCTGTGTGAATTTAAGTATGCTCTCTCTAATTCTCTCGTTCTCTCTTTCTCTCTGAGAACCTGAGCCCTAGGACCATACGTCAGGACTACCGGGCATGATGACACCTTGCTGTCCCCAGTCCGCCTGGCCTTGCTGCTATTCCAGTTTCAACTGTTCTGCCTGCGGCTACGAAACCCCTACCTGTCCCAGACCTGCTGTTTTCAACTCTTTAATGATCGGCTATGAAAAGCCAACTGAGAGACCTGAGCCCTAGGACCATACGTCGGGACTACCGGCCGTGGTGACTCCTTGCTGTCCCCAGTCCGCCTGGCCTTGCTGCTATTCCAGTTTCAACTGTTCTGCCTGCGGTTATGGAACCCCTACCTGTCCCAGACCTGCTGTTTTCAACTCTTAATGATCGGCTATGAAAAGCCAACTGAGATTTATTCCTGATTATTATTTGACCATGCTTGTCACTTATGAACATTTTTGAACATCTTGGCATGGTTCTGTTATAATCTCCACCCGGCACAGCCAGAAGAGGACTGGCCACCCCTCATAGCCTGGTTCCTCTCTAGGTTTCTTCCTAGGCTTTCGCCTTTCTAGGGAGTTTTTCCTAGCCACCGTGCTTCTACACCTGCATTACTAGCTGTTTGGGGTTTTAGGCTGGGTTTCTGTACAGCACTTCGAGATATTAGCTGATGTAAGAAGGGCTATATAAAATAAAATTGATTGATTGATTGATACTACCATACCCTGTTCAAAGACACGTACATATTTTTTCTTGCCCATTCACCCTCTGAATGGCACACAATGTCTCAATTGTCTCAAGGCTTAAAAATTGTTCTTTAACCAGTATCCTCCCCTTCATCTACACTGATTGAAGTGGATTTAACAAGTGACATCTATAAGGGATCATAGCTTTCACCTAGATTTACCTGTCAGTCTATGTCATGGAAAGAGCAGGTGTTCTTAATGTTTTGTCCAAAGTATATAGAGTACATAGCAATAGCCTACTTTATCATGTTATATAAAGGACTTCCATTCACACCGGGTGGTGTGCATTTGGATGAGGCTGGGAGCAGAGGAATAATTTAGGAGATAGCTTGCACTCAATAAATAATGGCACTTCTTTAAATACTGCATATTGGCAGCTGTTATGTAGCTAGTGGAGCCTATGTGGTTTTCATTCGAGTCAGAGGGGAAGCCTACTCTTTGCCTTAGACTTAATTATATCTTCCTTTGGAAGTTATTATCCTCATTACATGAAGTTAGAGTGTGCTTCATGAAGTCGCTGCTCTTATCGTAGTGTGATTGGGTGTCACGAGTGTCAGTGTAATGCGGTGGATCGAAGTCAGGCGCAGGACACAGAACTCTATGAAACGTACTTTACTGTAGAAGTAAAGAAACCAATACAGAACCCCTCCACACAGGGAGGAACAAACCCGCTCACCAACGACACACGAAACGAAAAGCAAACACGCACAAAACACATTGGGAGCCACTGGGTTAAATAGGGAAGGAGTGATCACATAATGGGCAACAGGTGTGTAACAATCAGACAACAGGTGCAACATAGAAACATAGAACATAGATCGGTAGCGGCTAGTATTCCGGTGACGACGAACGCCGAAGCCTGCCCGAGCAAGGAGGAGGGGCAGCCTCGGCCGTATCCGTGACAGTACCCCCCCCCCCTGACGCGCGGCTCCAGCCGTGCGTCGACACCGGCCTCGGGGACGGCCAAGAGGAGGCGGAGCAGGGCGAGTAGGATGACGACGATGGAAATCCCTTAACAAGGAGGGGTCGAGAATGTCCCTCCTGGGAACCCAGCTCCGTTCCTCCGGACCGTACCACTCCCACTCCACGAGATACTGCAGGCCTCCCACCCGACGCCTCGAATCTAAGATGGAACGGACCGAGTACGCCGGCGCCCCCTCGATGTCCAGTGAACCTCCCGCACCTCGGACTCCGGGAGTGGACCAGCTACCACCGGCCTGAGGAGAGACACATGGAACGAGGGGTTAATACGATACTCAGGAGGAAGCTGTAACCTATAACATACCTCGTTCAATCTCCTCAGGACTTTGAATGGCCCCACAAACCGCCGACCCTGCTTCCGGCAGGGCAGGCGAAGGGGCAGGTTTCAGGTCGAGAGCCAGACCCGGTCCCCCGGTGCATATACCGGAGCCTCACTGCGGTGGCGGTCGGCGCTCGCCTTCACATGGGCAGCCTTCCAGGTCTCCTGCGAGCGCCAAAACCATTCATCCACTGCAGGTGCCTCGATCTGGCTCTGATGCCACGGTGCCAGAACCGGCTGATAAGCTAATACACACTGGAAAGGAGACAGGTTAGTGGAGGAGTGGCGGAGGGAGTTTTGGGCTATCTCTGCCCAGGGGAGGAACGCCGACCACTCCCCCCGCCGGTCCTGGCAATACAACCTCAGAAACCTACCCACCTCCTGGTTGCCTCTCTCCACCTGCCCGTTACTTTCGGGGTGAAACCCTGAGGTAAGGCTGACCGAGACTCCCAGACGTTCCATGAACGCCCTCCAAACCCTCGAGGTGAACTGGGAACCCCGATCAGACACTATATCCTCAGGTATCCCATAGTGCCAGAAGACGTGTGTAAATAGGGCCTCAGCAGTCTGTAGGGCCGTAGGGAGACCGGGCAGAGGAATGAGGCAGCAGGACTTAGAAAAACGATCCACAACATTCACATTTACTTCATTTAGAAGACGCTCTTATCCAGAGCGACTTACAAATTGGTGCATTCACCTTATAGCCAGTGGGATAACCACTTTACAATTATTATTTTTTTTATTTTTTTTGGGGGGGTGGGGTAAGGGGGGGTAGAAGGATTACTTTATCCTATCCCAGGTATTCCTTAAAGAGGTGGGGTTTCAAGTGTCTCCGGAAGGTGGTGAGTGACTCCGCTGTCCTAGCGTCGTGAGGGAGCTTGTTCCACCATTGGGGTGCCAGAGCAGCGAACAGTTTTGACTGGGCTGAGCGGGAACTGTGCTTCCGCAGAGGTAGGGGGGCCAGCAGGCCAGATGTGGATGAACGCAATGCCCTCGTTTGGGTGTAGGGACTGATCAGAGCCTGAAGGTAAGGAGGTGCCGTTCCCCTCACAGCTCCGTAGGCAAGCACCATGGTCTTGTAGCAGATGCGAGCTTCAACTGGAAGCCAGTGGAGTGTGCGGAGGAGCGGGGTGACGTGAGAGAACTTGGCGGGCTGCGGCATTCTGGATGAGTTGTAGGGGTTTAATGGCACAGGCAGGGAGCCCAGCCAACAGCGAGTTGCAGTAATCCAGACGGGAGATGACAAGTGCCTGGATTAGGACCTGTGCCGCTTCCTGTGTAAGGCAGGGTCGTACTCTCCGAATGTTGTAGAGCATGAACCTACAGGATCGGGTCACCGCCTTGATATTAGCGGAGAACGACAGGGTGTTGTCCAGGGTCACGCCAAGGCTCTTCACACTCTGGAAGGAGGACACAACGGAGTTGTCAACCGTGATGGCAAGATCATGGAACGGGCAGTCCTTCCCCGGGAGGAAGAGCAGCTCCGTCTTGCTGAGGTTCAGCTTGAGGTGGTGATCCGTCATTCACACTGATATGTCTGCCAGACATGCAGAGATGCGATTCGCCACCTGGTTATCAGAAGGGGGAAAGGAGAAGATTAGTTGTGTGTCGTCTGCGTAGCAATGATAGGAGAGGCCATGTGAGGATATGACAGAGCCAAGTGACTTGGTGTATAGCGAGAATAGGAGAGGCCCTAGAACTGAGCCCTGGGGGACACCAGTGGTGAGAGCACGTGGAGCGGAGACAGATTCTCGCCACGCCACTTGGTAGGAGCGACCGGTCAGGTAGGACGCAATCCAAGAGTGAGCCGTGCCGGAGTTGCCCAACTCGGAGAGGGTGGAGAGGAGGATCTGATGGTTCACAGTATCAAAGGCAGCAGACAGGTCTAGAAGGACAAGAGCAGAGGAGAGAGTTAGCTTTAGCAGTGCGGAGAGCCTCCGTGACACAGAGAAGAGCAGTCTCAGTTGAATGACCAGTCTTGAAACCTGACTGGTTTGGATCAAGAAGGTCATTCTGAGAGCGATAGCAAGAGAGTTGGCTAGAGACGGCACGCTCAAGAGTTTTGGAGAGAAAAGAAAGAAGGGATACTGGTCTGTAGTTGTTGACATCAGAGGGATCGAGTGTTGGTTTTTAGAGAAGGGGTGCAACTCTCGCTCTCTTGAAGACAGAAGGGACATAGCCAGCGGTCAAGGATAAGTTGATGAGCGAGGTGAGGTAAGGGAGAAGGTCACTGGAGATGGTCTGGAGAAGAGAGGAGGGGTAGGGTCAAGCGGGCAGGTTGTTGGGCGGCCGGCCGTCACAAGTCGCAAGATTTCATCTGGAGAGAGAGGGAGAAAGAAGTCAAAGCATAGGGGTAGGGCAGTATGACAGGACCAGCAGTGTCATTTGACTTAACAAACGACAATCGGATGTCGTCAACCTTCTTTTCAAAATGGTTGACGAAGTCATCCACAGAGAGGGAGGAGGGGGGAGGGGGAGGAGGATTCAGCAGGGAGGAGAAGGTGGCAAAGAGCTTCCTAGGATTAGAGGCAGATGCTTGAGATAGAAGCTGTTTTTTATTCTCTCGGTCCCAGCTTTGATGCACCTGTACTGACCTTCTTCTGGATAATAGCGGGGTGAACAGGCAGTGACTTGGGTGGTTGATGTCTTTTTGGTCTTCCTGTGACATTGGGTGCCGTAAGTGTCCTGGAGGGCGGGTAGTTTGCCCCTGCTAATGCGTTCGGCAGACGCACCACCCTCTGGAGAGCCCTGCGGTTGCGGGCGGTGCAGTTGTCGTACCAGGCAGTAATACTGCCCGACAAGATGCTCTCAATTGTGCATCTGTAAAAGTTTGTGAGGGTTTTAGGTGCCAAGCCAAATTTCTTCAGCTTCCTGAGGTTGAAGAGGCTCTGTTGCGCCTTCTTCACCACACTGTCTGCGTGGGGTGGACCATTTCAGTTTGCCAGTGATGTGTATGCCAAGGAACATGAAGCTTTCCACCTTCTCCACTGCGGTCCCGTTGACGTGGATAGGGGGGTGCACCCTCTGCTGTTTCCTGAAGTCCACGATCATCTCCTTTGTTTTGTTGACGTTGAGTGAGAGGTTATTTTCCTGGCACCACATTCCCAGAGCCCTCACCTCCACCCTGTAGGCGGTGTTGTCATTGTTGGTAATCAAGCCTACTACTGTTGTGTCGTCTGCAAACTTGATGATTGAGTTGGAGGCGTGCTTGGCAATTGCGTCACACCCTCCACACGGAGCCTCCGACCACATTTTCGGATCAAGCATAAATTGGCGCACACACGCAGCTTAGAGGAAAGATTGCTCACTTGCAGGTTCTGGCCTCAATAGATTGGCGAAGCAGCAGCAGCTCCCCATGTTGTCTACTGGACCTGTTCACCTGTTCCCCATTATGTGTTGGCATGGCAACATGTCTGATGTGTTGGCTAGCCATGGCTTATTACTGATATGTTGGCTAGCTATGACAACATGTCTGATGTGTTGGCTAGCCATTGCTTATTACTGATGTGGGAAGAGGTTATAGATAGAGATTGTTGGGTTAAGGAAGGGGTTATAGATAGAGGTTGTTGGGTTAAGGAAGGGGTTATAGATAGAGGTTGTTGGGTTAGGGAAGGGGTTATAGGTAGAGGTTGTTGGGTTAGGGAAGGGGTTATAGGGAGAGGTTGTTGGGTTAAGGAAGGGGTTATAGGTAGAGGTTGTTGGGTTAGGGAAGGGGTTATAGGTAGAGGTTGTTAGGTTAGGAAGGGTTATAGATAGAGGTTGTTGGGTTAGGGAAGGGGTTATAGGTAGAGGTGTTGGGTTAAGGTTATAGGTAGAGGTTGTTGGGTTAGGGAAGGGGTTATAGGTAGAGGTTGTTGGGTTAGGGAAGGTTATAGGTAGAGGTTGTTGGGTTAAGGTTATAGGTAGAGGTTGTTGGGTTAGGGAGGGTTATAGGTAGAGGTTGTTGGGATAGGGAAGGGGTTATAGGTAGAGGTTGTTGGGTTAGGGAAGGGTTATAGGTAGAGGTTGTTGGGTTAGGGAAGGGGTTATAGGTAGAGGTTGTTGGGTTAGGGAAGGGGTTATAGGTAGAGGTTGTTGGGTTAGGGAAGGGGTTATAGGTAGAGGTTGTTGGGTTAGGGAAGGGGTTATAGGTAGAGGTTGTTGGGTTAGGGAAGGGGTTATAGGTAGAGGTTGTTGGGTTAGGGAAGGGTTATAGGTAGAGGTTGTTGGGATAGGGAAGGGGTTATAGGTAGAGGTTGTTGGGTTAGGGGAAGGGGTTAGGTAGAGGTTGTTGGGATTAGGGAAGGGGTTATAGGTAGAGGTTGTTGGGTTAGGGGAAGGGGTTATAGGTAGAGGTTGTTGGGTTAGGGAAGGGGTTTAGGTAGGGTTATAGGTTGCAGGTTGTTGAGGTAGGGAAGGGGTTATAGGTAGAGGTTGTTGGGTTAGGGAAGGGGTTATAGGTAGAGGTTGTTGGGTTAGGGAAGGGGTTATAGGTAGAGGTTGTTGGGTTAGGGAAGGGGTTATAGGTAGAGGTTGTTGGGATAGGGAAGGGGTTATAGGTAGAGGTTGTTGGGTTAGGGAAGGGGTTATAGGTAGAGGTTGTTGGGTTAGGGAAGGGGTTATAGGTAGAGGTTGTTGGGGATAGGAAGGGGGTTATAGGTAGAGGTTGTTGGGTTAGGGAAGGGTTATAGGTAGAGGTTGTTGGGTTAGGGAAGGGGTTATAGGTAGAGGTTGTTGGGTTAGGGAAGGGGTTATAGGTAGAGGTTGTTGGGTTAGGGAAGGGGTTATAGGTAGAGGTTGTTGGGTTAGGGAAGGGGTTATAGGTAGAGGTTGTTGGGTTAGGGGAAGGGGTTATAGGTAGAGGTTGTTGGGTTAGGGGGTTGATGAGGTAGAGGTTGTTGGGTTAGGAAGGGTTATAGGGAGAGGTTGTTGGGTTAGGGGAAGGGTTATAGGTAGAGGTTGTTGGGTTAGGGAAGGGTTATAGATAGAGGTTGTTGGGTTAGGGAAGGGTATAGGTAGAGGTTGTTGGGTTAGGGGAAGTGGTTATAGGTAGAGGTTGTTGGGTTAGGGAAGTGGTTATAGGTAGAGGTTGTTGGGTTAGGGAAGGGGTTATAGGGAGAGGTTGTTGGGTTAGGAAAGGGGTTATAGGTAGAGGTTGTTGGGTTAGGGAAGGGGTTATAGATAGAGGTTGTTGTGTTAGGGAAGGGGTTATAGGTAGAAACCCTCGTACTGGCTTTCACCGACCGCCTTTCATTCTAGTCTGAGCGCTAACCCTCGTTACTGGCTTTCACCGACCGCCTTTCAATCTAGCCTGACGCTAACCCCGTACTGGCTTTCTACGGCTGCCTTTCATCTCTAGTCTGAGCGCTAACCCCTGTACTGGCTTTCTACGGCTGCCTTTCATTTCTAGCCTGAGCGCTAACCTCGAACTGGCTTTCTACGGCCGCCTTTCAATCTAGCCTGAGCGCTAACCCTCGTACTGGCTTTCACCGACCGCCTTTCATTCTAGCCTGAGCTCTAACCCTCGTACTGGCTTGTTGGGTTATGGGAAGGGGTTATAGGTAGAGGTTGTTGGGTTAGGGAAGGGGTTATAGGTAGAGGTTGTTGGGTTAGGGAAGGAGTTATAGGTAGAGGTTGTTGGGTTAGGGAAGGGGTTATAGGTAGAGGTTGTTGGGTTAGGGAAGGGGTTATAGGTAGAGGTTGTTGGGTTAGGGAAGGGGTTATAGGTAGAGGTTGTTGGGTTAGGGAAGGGGTTATAGGGAGAGGTTGCTTGGTTAAGGTTATAGGTAGAGGTTGTTGGGATAGGGAAGGGGTTATAGGTAGAGGTTGTTGGGTTAGGGAAGGGGTTATAGGTAGAGGTTGTTGGGTTAGGGAAGGGGTTATAGGTAGAGGTTGTTGGGTTAGGGAAGGGGTTATAGGTAGAGGTTGTTGGGTTAGGGAAGGGGTTATAGATAGAGGTTGTTGGGTTAGGGAAGGGGTTATAGGTAGAGGTTGTTGGGTTAGGGAAGGGCTTATAGATAGAGGTTGTTGGGTTAGGGAAGGGGTTATAGGGAGAGGTTGTTGGGTTAGGGAGAGGGTTATAGGGAGAGGTTGTTGGGTTAGGGAAAGGGGTTAGTAGGTAGAGGTTGTTGGGTTAGGGGGAAGGGTTATAGGTAGAGGTTGTTGGGTTAGGGAAGGGTTATAGGTAGAGGTTGTTAGGGATATGGTAGAGGTTGTTGAGGGAAGGGGTTATAGGTAGAGGTTGTTGGGTTAGGGAAGGCGTTATAGATAGAGGTTGTTGGGTTAGGGAAAGGGGTTATAGGTAGAGGTTGTTGGGTTAGGGAAGGGCTTATAGATAGAGGTTGTTGGGTTAGGGGAAGGGGTTATAGGGAGAGGTTGTTGGGTTAGGGGGAAGGGTTATAGGGAGAGGTTGTTGGGTTAGGGAAGGGTTATAGGTAGAGGTTGTTGGGTTAGGGAGGGGTTATAGGTAGAGGTTGTTGCTAGGGAAGGATTGGTTATAGGTAGAGGTTGTTGGGTTAGGGAAGGGGTTATAGGTAGAGGTTGTTGGGTTAGGGAAGGGGCTTATAGGTAGAGGTTGTTGGGTTAGGGGAAGGGTTATAGGGAGAGGTTGCTTGGTTAAGGTTATAGGTAGAGGGTTGATAGGGAAGGAGGTAGTGGGTTATAGGTAGAGGTTGTTGGGTTAGGGAAGGGGTTATAGGTAGAGGTTGTTGGGTTAGGGGAAGGGTATAGGTAGAGGGTTGTTGGGTTAGGGGAAGGGGTTATAGATAGAGGTTGTTGGGTTAGGGGAAGGGTTATAGATAGAGGTTGTTGGGTTAGGGAAGGGGTTATAGATAGAGGTTGTTGGGTTAGGGAAGGGCTTATAGATAGAGGTTGTTGGGTTAGGGAAGGGTTATAGGAGAGGTTGTTGGGTTAGGGAAGGGTTATAGGTAGAGGTTGTTGGGTTAGGGAAGGGTTATAGGTAGAGGTTGTTGGGTTAGGAAGGGTGTATAGGTAGAGGTTGTTGGGTTAGGGAAGGGGTTATAGGTAGAGGTTGTTGGGTTGAGGGGGGAAGGGGTTATAGGTAGAGGTTGTTGGGTTAGGGGAAGGGGTTATAGGTAGAGGTTGTTGGGTTAGGGAAGGGGTTATAGGTAGAGGTTGTTGGGTTAGGGAAGGGGTTATAGGTAGAGGTTGTTGGGTTAGGGAAGGGGTTATAGGTAGAGGTTGTTGGGTTAGGGAAGGGGTTATAGGTAGAGGTTGTTGGGTTAGGGAAGGGGTTATAGGTAGAGGTTGTTGGGTTAGGGAAGGGGTTATAGATAGAGGTTGTTGGGTTAGGGAAGGGGTTATAGGTAGAGGTTGTTGGGTTAAGGTTATAGATAGAGGTTGTTGGGTTAGGGGAAGGTTATAGGTAGAGGTTGTTGGGTTAGGAAGGGTTATAGATAGAGGTTGTTGGTTAGGGAAGGGGTTAGGTAGAGGTTGTTAGATAGAGGTTGTTGGGTTAGGGAAGGGGTTATAGGTAGAGGTTGTTGGGATAGGGAAGGGGTTATAGGTAGAGGTTGTTAGGGAAGGGGTTATAGATAGAGGTTGTTGGAGTTAGGGAAGGGGTTAGGGTAGAGGTTGTTGGGATAGGGAAGGGGGTTATAGGTAGAGGTTGTTGGGTTAGGGAAGGTTATAGGTAGAGGTTGTTGGGTTAGGGAAGGGTTATAGGTAGAGGTTGTTGGGTTAGGGAAGGGGTTATAGATAGAGGTTGTTGGGTTAGGGAAGGGGGTTATAGGTAGAGGTTGTTGGGTTAGGGAAGGGGTTATAGATAGAGGTTGTTGGGTTAGGGAAGGGTTATGAGGTAGAGGTTGTTGGGTTAGGGAAGGGGTTATAGATAGAGGTTGTTGGGTTAGGGAAGGCTATAGGTAGAGGTTGTTGGGTTAGGGAAGGGTTATAGGTAGAGGTT
Source organism: Coregonus clupeaformis (assembly GCF_020615455.1). NCBI lineage: Eukaryota > Metazoa > Chordata > Actinopteri > Salmoniformes > Salmonidae > Coregonus > Coregonus clupeaformis. The sequence continues at coordinate 15,978 of NW_025535147.1, read as the reverse complement.
GTTGGGTTAGGGGAAGGGGTTATAGGTAGAGGTTGGGTTAGGGAAGGGGTTATAGGTAGAGGTTGTTGGGTTAGGGGAAGGGTTATAGGTAGAGGTTGTTGGGATAGGAGGTTATAGGTAGAGGTTGTTGGGTTGGGGAAGGGTTATGAGGTTGTTGGGTTAGGGAAGGGGTTATAGATAGAGGTTGTTGGGTTAGGGAAGGGTTATAGGTAGAGGTTGTTGGGTTAGGAAGGCTATAGATAGAGGTTGTTGGGTTAGGGAAGGGGTTATAGGTAGAGGTTGTTGGGTTAGGGGAAGGGCTTATAGATAGAGGTTGTTGTTAGAGTTAGGGGTTATAGGTAGAGGTTGTTGGGTTAGGAAGGGGTTATAGGTAGAGGTTGTTGGGTTAGGGGAAGGGTTATAGGTAGAGGTTGTTGGGTTAGGGAAGGGGTTATAGGTAGAGGTTGTTGGGTTAGGGAAGGGTTATAGGTAGAGGTTGTTGGGTTAGGGAAGGGGTTATAGGTAGAGGTTGTTGGGTTAGGGAAGGGTTTATAGGTAGAGGTTGTTGGGTTAGGGAAGGTTATAGGTAGAGGTGTTGGTAGGGAAAGAGGTTGTCGGGATAGGGAAGGGGTTATAGATAGAGGTTGTTGGGTTAGGGAAGGGTTATAGGTAGAGGTTGTTGGGTTAGGGAAGGGTTATAGGTAGAGGTTGTTGGGTTAGGGAAGGGGTTATAGGTAGAGGTTTGTTGGGTTAGGGGAAGGTTATAGGTAGAGGTTGTTGGGTTAGGGAAGGGTTATAGATAGAGGTTGTTGGGTTAGGGAAGGGGTTATAGGTAGAGGTTGTTGGGTTAAGGTTATAGATAGAGGTTGTTGGGTTAGGGAAGGGGTTATAGATAGAGGTTGTTGGGTTAGGGAAGGGGTTATAGGTAGAGGTTGTTGGGTTAGGGAAGGGGTTATAGGTAGAGGTTGTTGGGTTAGGGAAGGGGTTATAGATAGAGGTTGTTGGGTTAGGGAAGGTTATAGGTAGAGGTTGTTGGGTTAGGGAAGGGGTTATAGGTAGAGGTTGTTGGGTTAGGGAAGGGGTTATAGGTAGAGGTTGTTGGGTTAGGGAAGGGTTATAGGTAGAGGTTGTTGGGATAGGGAAGGGGTTATAGGTAGAGGTTGTTGGGTTAGGGAAGGGTTATAGGTAGAGGTTGTTGGGTTAGGGAAGGGTTATAGGTAGAGGTTGTTAGGGTTAGGGAAGGGGTTATAGATAGAGGTTGTTGGGTTAGGAAGGGGTTATAGGTAGAGGTTGTTGGGTTAGGGGAAGTTATAGATAGAGGTTGTTGGGTTAGGAAGGGGTTATAGGTAGAGGTTGTTAGGTTAGAGGTTGAGGAAGGGTTATAGGTAGAGGTTGTTGGGTTAGGGAAGGGGTTATAGGTAGAGGTTGTTGGGTTAGGGAAGGGGTTATAGGTAGAGGTTGTTGGGTTAGGGAAGGGTTATAGGTAGAGGTTGTTGGGTTGGGGAAGGGGTTATAGGTAGAGGTTGTTGGGTTAGGAAGGGGTTATCAGGTAGAGGCTGTTGTTCAGGAAGGGTTATAGGTAGAGGTTGTTGGGTTAGGGGAAGGGGTTATAGGTAGAGGTTGTTGGGTTAGGGAAGGGGTTATAGGTAGAGGTTGTTGGGTTAGGGGAAGGGGTTATAGGTAGAGGTTGTTGGGTTAGGGAAGGGGTTATAGGTAGAGGTTGTTTAACAGATGTTATTGCGGTGTAGCGAAATACTTGTATGTAATACACTATATAATACACCTATATAATACACTATATATTACATCTATATAATACACCTATATAATACACCTATATAATACACTATATATTACATCTATATAATACACCTATATAATACCCCTATATAATACACTATATATTACATCTATATAATACACCTATATAATACACCTATATAATACACTATATAATACACTTATATAATACACTATATATTACATCTATATAATACACCTATATAATACACCTATATAATACACTATATATTACATCTATATAATACACCTATATAATACACCTATATAATACACTATATATTACATCTATATAATACACCTATATAATACACCTATATAATAGACTTACAGTGCCGTGAAAGGCGGCTGGTGAAATCCAGTACAAGGTTCTAGTCTGAGCTCTAACCCTCGTACTGGCTTTCACCGACCGCCAATCTAGCCCTGAGCGCTAACCCTCGTACTGGCACCGACCGCCTTTCAATCTAGCCTGAGCTCTAACCTCGTACTGGCTTTCACCGACCGCCTTTCATTCTAGCCTGAGCGCTAACCCCTCGTACTGGCTTTCACCAGCCGCCTTTCATTCTAGCCTGAGCGCTAACCCTCATACTGGCTTTCACCGGCTGCCTTTCATTCCAGCCTGAGCGCTAACCCTCGTACTGGCTTTCACCGACCGCCTTTCATTCTAGCCTGAGCGCTAACCCTCGTACTGGCTTTCTCGGCCGCCTTTCATTCTAGCCTGAGCGCTAACCTCGTACTGGCTTTGGCCGCCTTTCATTCTAGCCTGAGCGCTAACCCTCGTACTGGCTTTCTACGGCCGCTTCATTCTAGCCTGAGCAACCCTCGTACTGGCTTTCACCGACCGCCTTTCATTCTAGCCTGAGCGCTAACCCTCGTGACTGGCTTTCTACGGCCGCCTTTCATTCTAGCCTGAGCGCTAACCCTCGTACTGGCTTCACCAGCCGCCTTTCATTCTAGCCTGAGCGCTAACCCTCGTACTGGCTTTCTACGGCCGCCCTTTCATTCTAGCCTGAGCGCTAACCCTCGTACTGGCTTTCACCGACCGCCTTTCATTCACCATATTACACAGTAACACCAGTTATTCTCTGACACACAGGACGTCCGAGGTTCCATTTCATCACAATAGAAATTAATGTTTTTTTCAGTCCCTGTATTTATTTATTTTTAATTTCACCTTTATTTAACCAGAGTAAGCCAGTTGAGAACAAGTTCTCATTTACAACTGCGACCTGGCCAAGATAAAGCAAAGCAGTGCGATAAAAACAACAACACAGAGTTACATATGGGGTAAAACAAAAAAGTCAAAATACAACAGAAATAAATATATATACAGTGTGTGCAAATGTAGCAAGTTATGGAGGTAAGGCAATAAATAGGCTATGGTGCAAAATAATTACAATTAGTATCTAACACTGGAATGATAGATGTGCAAGAGATGATGTGCAAATACAGATACTGGGGTACAAATGAGCAAAATAAATAACAATATAGGGATGAGGTAGTTGGGTGGGCTAATTTCAGATGGGCTGTTACAGGTGCAGTGATCGGTAGCTGCTCTGACAACTGATGCTTAAAGTTAGTGAGGAGATAAGTGTCTCCAGCTTCAGAGATTTTAGCAATTTGTTTCAGTCATTGGCAGCAGAGAACTGGAAGGAATGGCGGCCAAAGGAGGTATTGGCTTTGGGAATGACTAGTGAGATATACCTGCTGGAGCGCAGACTACGGGTGGGTGTTGCTATGGTGACCAATGAGCTAAGATAAGGCGGATTTGCCTAGCAGTGATTTATAGATGGCCTGGAGCCAGTGGGTTTGGCGACGAATATGTAGTGAGGACCAGCCAACAAGAGCGTACAGGTCACAGTGGTGGGTAGTATATGGGGCTTTGGAGCAAAACGGATGGCACTGTGACAGACTACATCCAATTTGCTGAGTAGGAGTGTTGGAGGCTATTTTGTAAATGACATCGCCGAAGTCAAGGATCGGTAGGATAGTCAGTTTTACGAGGCATGCTTGGCAGCATGAGTGAAGGAGGCTTTGTTGCGAAATAGGAAACCGATTCTAGATTTAACTTTGGATTGGAGATTCTTAATGTGAGTCTGGAAGGAGAGTTTACAGTCTAACCAGACACCTAGATATTTGTAGTTGTCCACATACTCTAGGTCAGACCCGTCGAGAGTAGTGATTCTAGTCTGGTGGGCGGGTGCAAGCAGCGTTCGGTTGAAGAGACATGCATTTAGTTTTACTAGTGTTTAAGAGCAGTTGGAGGCTACTGGAAGGAGGTGTTGTATGGCATTGAAGCTCGTTTGGAGGTCATGCTGTGTCTGATCTTAAGTTCAGTGCCATTGACCGTGTTTTCTTCAAGCCACAAATGCCGCAATACGGATGAGCGCCTTCTCCAGTGCGAAGCCGGATGGATCTTCCACTTAAAAACTCCTACACCCCCAACGACTTCATGAGGAATTGGACCTTGTATGTTTCTTGTAGTGTTGTCTTCACACCAGCAGTCCCTTACACTTTCACTTTTTGTATTCTTTTTGAGCATGGATTAAATTAATTATATTATTTTTGCATCTAGTCCTCCTTGGGTTATTCCTTGTCATGGTTTTGAGTGTAGTACTTTTTTAACTCTACAGATGTTTTCTCTCCACGCACCGACCGCCTTTCATTTCTAGCCTGAGCGCTAACCTCGTACTGGCTTTCTACGGCCGCCTTTCATTGTCTAACCTGAGCGCTAACCCTCATAATGGCTTTCTACGGCTGCCTTTCATTCTAGCCTGAGCGCTAACCCTCGTACTGGCTTTCTACGGCCGCCTTTCATTCTAGCCTGAGCGCTAACCCTCGTACTGGCTTTCACCGACCGCCTTTCATTCTAGCCTGAGCGCTAACCCTCGTACTGGCTTTCACCAGCCGCCTTTCATTCTAGCCTGAGCGCTAACCCTCGTACTGGCTTTCACCGACCGCCTTTCATTCTAGCCTGAGCGCTAACCCTCGTACTGGCTTTCTACGGCCGCCTTTCATTCTAGCCTGAGCGCTAACCCTCGTACTGGCTTTCACCGACCGCCTTTCATTCTAGCCTGAGCGCTAACCCCTCGTACTGGCTTTCACCAGCCGCCTTTCATTCCTCTAGCCTGAGCGCTAACCCTCGTACTGGCTTTCACCAGCCGCCTTTCATTCTAGCCTGAGCGCTAACCCTCGTACTGGCTTTCTCGGCTGCCTTTCATTCTAGCCTGAGCGCTAACCCTCGTACTGGCTTTCACGGCCGCCTTTCATTCACCATATTACACAGTAACACCAGCTATTCTCTGACACACAGGGACGTCTGAGGTTCCATTTCAACACAATAGAAATTAATGTTTTTTCAGTCCCTGTATTTATCTACATATTACAATAACTAATCCTTTGTGGCAAAAAGTAATACAGTTTTGGGTAGGGATTGGTCATAAGTGTTTCAGCCTGCCCATGGCCAGAAAAGAGGAACCCCTCAGGACTATATATAAATGAATTGGTCTCTTGAGTCGGATTATCAAGGGCGTTTCTACTCTCAACACAGTACTGCTCCAGAGAACTAAAGGTAGGTTATAAACTATCATTTACAGGAATATCTGTAAACATAATAGCAGAACTAATCGTTTAAATGTTATATTGGCTGAACCAATTCCGTTTTATTTCATTTAAAAAACACAGAACACACCATAGTTCAATATACAGTGGCTTGCGAAAGTATTGACCCCCCTTGGCATTTTTCCTATTTTGTTGCCTTACAACCTGGAATTAAAATGAATTTTTTGTAGGTTTGTATCATTTGATTTACACAACATGCCTACCACTTTGAAGATGCATTTTGTGTGAAACAAACAAGAAAAAAATAAATAAAAAATTGAGCGTGCATAACTATTCACCCCCCCAAAGTCAATACTTTGAAGAGCCACCTTTTGCAGCAATTACAGCTGCAAGTCTCTTGGGGTATAAGCTTGGCACATCTAGCCACTGGGATTTTTGCCCATTCTTCAAGGCAAAACTGCTGCAGCTCCTTCCAAGTTGAATGGGTTCCGCTGGTGTACAGAAATCTTTAAGTCATACCACAGATTCTCAATTGGATTGAGGTCTGGGCTTTGACTAGGCCATTCCAAGACATTTAAATGTTTCCCCTTAAACCACTCGAGTGTTGCTTTAGCAGTATGCTTAGGGTCATTGTGCTGCTGGAAGGTGAACCTCCATTCCAGTCTCAAATCTCTGGAAGACTGAAACAGGTGTCCCCACAAGATTTTCCCCTGTATTTAGCGCCAACCATCATTCCTTCAATTCTGACCAGTTTCCCAGTCCCTGCCCGATGAAAAACATCCCACAGCGGTCCCGAGTGGCCCAGTGGCCTAAGGCACTGCATCTCAGTGCTTGAGGCATCACTACAGACCCCCTGGTTCGATTCCAGGCTGTATCACAACCGGCCGTGATTGGGAGTCCCATAGGGCGGCGCACAATTGGCCCAGCGTCGTCCGGGTTTGGCCGGAGTAGGCCATCATTGTTAATAAGAACACCAAACGTGTGACCATCTCATCTGACCAGAGTACCTTCTTCCATATGTTTGGGGAGTCTCCCACATGCCTTTTGGTGAACACCAAACGTGTTTGCTTATTTTTTCTTTAAGCAGTGGCTTTTTTCTGGCCACTCTTCCATAAAGCCCCAGCTTTGTGGAGTGTACGGCTTAAAGTGGTCTTATGGACAGATACTCCAATCTCCGCTGTGGAGCTTTGCAGCTCCTTCAGAGTTATCTTTGGTCTCTTTGTTGCCTCTCTGATTAATGCCCTCCTTGCCTGGTCCATGAGTTTTGGTGGGCGGCCCTCTCTTGGCAGGTTTGTTGTGGTGCCATTGTCACGATCGTCTGAAGAAACGGACCAATACGCAGCGCGTGGAGTGAACATGATGACTTTATTTAATAAAGCAACCACGAAAAACAACAAATGACGATAGTGAAGTCCTCTGTTACAAATACTGAATACGGAACATGGAACAAAAACCCACAAACCCAACAAGAAAACATACAGATTAAATATGGCTCCCAATCAGAGATAACGAGCCGACAGCTGACACTCGTTACCTCCGATTGGGAGTCAATGACCAAACCTAGAAATACAACCAACAGAAAGGCAAACCTAGAAATACAACACCAAACCCCAACAAATCAAAATACACCCTGGCTCAAATATAAAGTCCATGGAGCCAGAGTGTCACAGTACCCCCTAAAGGTGCGAACTCCGGACGCACCAGCATCAGTCTAGGGGAGGTCTGGGTGGGCGTCTGTCCATGGTGGCGGCTCTGGCACTGGTCGTGGTCCCCACCCCACCATAGTCACTACCTGCCTACGTAGCCTCCTCCAAATGACCACCCTCCAATATAACCCCACTGGATTAAGGGGCAGCACCGGACTAAGAGGCAGCACCGGACTAAGGGGCAACACCGAACTAAGGGACAGCACCAGGAGAAGGGGCAGCACCAGGATAAGGGCAGCACCAGACTAAGGGGCAGCACCCGGACAGGGGCAGCACCGGGATAAGGGGCAGCACCGGGATAAGGGGCAGCACCGGGCTAGGCAGCACCGGACTACAGCAGCACCGGGCTAAGGGACAGTACCTGACTAAGAGGCAGCACCGGACTGAGGGGCAGCTCCGACTGAATGCGGATCCGGGCTGGACGGCTCTGACGGATCCCCTGGCTGGCCGCTCTCGCGGATCCCTTGCTGGGCGGCTCTGGCGGATCCTGGCTGGGCGCTCTGGCGGATCCTGACCTGGACGGCTCTGGCTGGCTTCACGGATCGGCTGCTCATGCCTTGGCCAACGGATCTGGCTGCTCATGCTGGCTGGACGATCTGGCTGATCCTGTCTGGCCCGAAGCTCTGGCTGATCCCGTCTGGCGGAAGGCTCTGGCTGATCCTGTCTGGCGGAAAGGCTCCTGGCTGATCCTGTCTGGCGGAAGGCTCTGGCTGATCCTGTCTGGCGGAAGAGCTCAGCGGCTCCTGTCTGGCGGAAGGCTCTAGCGGCTCCGGTCTGGCGGGACGGCTCCTGAAGCTCTTGGCAGACGGCGGCTTTGCAGGTTCAGTACAGACCAGGCGGCTTTCAGCGCCCTTGGCCAGACGGGCAGTTCAAGCGCCGTTGGGCAGAGCGGGCAGTTCAGGGGCGCCCGGTTGAGCAGACGGGCAGTCCAGGCGCCGTTGGGCAGACGGGCGTTCAGGCGCCCGTTGGGCAGACGGGCGTTCAGGCGCCGTTGGGCAGACGGGCAGTTTCAGCGCCGTTGGGCAGACGGGCAGTTCAGGCGCCCGTTCGGGGCCGGCTGGCAGACTCTGGCCGTCTGAGCGCACTGTAGGCCTGGCGCGTAGTGCCGGAACTGGAGGTACCGGGCACACGCATCTCAGGGCTAGTGCCGGGGAGAAGGAACAGGCCGGACCGGCTGGCGACAGCACCTAGACTTGGTGCGGGTGGCAGGAACAGGCCGGACCGGCTGGCGACGCACCGTCCAGTTTGGTGCAGTGGCAGGAACAGGCCGGGTCGGGCTGTCGACGCACACCGTATCCTTGCCAGTGCGTGGAGCAGGAACAGGCCGGGCAGGGCTGTCGGCGCACACCGTTATCCATGATGCGTGGAGCAGGAACAGGCCCGGGCAGGCTGTCGCACACCGTATCTCGGTGCGTGGGCAGGAACAGACCGGGCTGGGCTGGCGACGCACACCGTAGGTTCTGTCGTGAAGCAGGAACAGGCCGGGCTGGGCTGGCGACGCACACCGTGGGCTTGATCGTGGAGCAGGAACAGGCCGGGCTGGGCTGTCGACGCACACCGTAGGTTCTGTGCGTGGAGCAGGAACAGGCCGGGCTGGGCTGGCGACGCCACACCGTGGGCTTGGTGCGTGGAGCAGAAACAGGCCGGGACAGGGCTGTCGCACGCACACCGTGGGCCTGATCGTGGAGTAGGAACAGGTCGGTCCGTACCGGGAACACAGCACCACTGACCTTAACTGGGGATCAGAACGGCGGACCGGACTGGTAACACATCAGTCTCTCACGCCGTGCCACAACAACTTCCCTCCCTCTACTCGCCTTAATGGCTCCCGTGATCCGAAAGCCTTCTCTCCATATCTCCCTGTGGCAGTTTCCTGCCGCCCAGCCCCAAGCCATGTGCCCCCCAAAATTTTTTGGGGGTTGCCTCCGTCCTTCCGACTGAGTAGCCCTGCCGACGCTGTTGCTCCTCTCGCGTCGCCTCTCCACCGTTCGCTCCATGGACGGCGATCCATCCCATCCAGGATCTCCTCCCACGTCCCAGGACCCTTTTCCGTCCAACAGCTCCTCCCATGTCCAGACCCTTTGCTCCTGGACGCGCTGCTTGGTCCTTTTGTGGTGGGTTTTGTCACGATCGTCTGAAGAAACGGACCAATACGCAGCGCGTGAGTGAACATGATGACTTTATTTGAATAAAGCAACCACGAAAAACAACAAATGACTAGATAGTGAAGTCCTCTGTGACACTGACAGAAACATGGAACAAAAACCCACAAACCCAACAAGAAAACATCACAGATTAAATATGGCTCCCAATCAGAGATACTTGAGCCGAACCAGCCTGACACTCTTACCTCCGATTGGAGTCAATGACCAAACCTAGAAATACAACCAACAGAAAGGCAAACCTAGAAATACAACACCAAACCCCAACAAATCAAAATACACCCTGGCTCAAATATAAAGTCCATGGAGCCAGAGTGTCACAGCCATATTCTTTCAATTTTTTAATAATGGATTTAATAGTGCTCCGTGGGATGTTAAAAGTTTCGGATATTTTTTTATAACCCAACCCTGATTTGTACTTCTCCACAACTTTGTCCCTGACCTGTTTGGAGAGCTCCTTGGTCTTCATGGTCCCGCTTGCTTGGTGGTGCCCTTCCCACTAGTAGTGTTGCAGACTCTGGGGCCTTTCAGAACAGGTGTTTATATTGAGATCATGTGACAGATCATGTGACATAGATTGCACCCAGGTGGACTTTATTTAACTAATTATGTGACTTCTGAAGGTAATTGGTTGCACCAGATCTTATTTAGGGGCTTCATAGCAAAGGGGGTGAATACATACAGTGGGGAAAAAAAGTATTTAGTCAGCCACCAATTGTGCAAGTTCTCCCACTTAAAAAGATGAGAGAGGCCTGTAATTTTCATCATAGGTACACGTCAACTATGACAGACAAAATGAGGAAAAAAAATCCAGAAAATCACATTGTAGGATTTTTAATGAATTTATTTGCAAGTTATGGTGGAAAATAAGTATTTGGTCAATAACAAAGTTTCTCAATACTTTTGTTATATAACCCTTTGTTGCAATGACACAGATCAAACGTTTTCTTAAGTCTTCACAAGGTTTTCACACACTGTTGCTGGTATTTTGCCCATTCCTCCATGCAGATCTCCTCTAGAGCAGTGGATGTTTTGGGGCTGTGCGCTGGGCAACTACAGACTTTCAACTCCCTCCAAAGATTTTCTATGGGGTTGAGATCTGGAGACTGGCTAGGCCACTCCAGGACCTTCGAAATGCTTCTTAAGCCACTCCTTAGTTGCCGGGCGGTGTGTTTGGGATCATTGTCATGCTGAAAGACCCAGCCACGTTTCATCTTCAATGCCCTTGCTGATGGAAGGAGGTTTTCACTCAAAATCTCGATACATGGCCCCATTCATTCTTTCCTTTACCCGGATCAAGTCGTCCTGGTCCCTTTACAAAAAAAACAGCCCCAAAGCATGATGTTTCCACCCCATGCTTCACAGTGTATGGTGTTCTTTGGATGCAACTCAGCATTCTTTGTCCTCCAAACACAGCGAGTTGAGTTTTTACCAAAAAAGTTATATTTTGGTTTCATCTGACCATATGACATTCTCCCAATCCTCTTTCTGGATCATCCAAAGGCACTCTAGCAAACTTCAGACGGGCCTGGACATGTGACTGTTTAAGCAGGGACTGCAGGATTTGAGTCCCCTGGCGGCGTAGTGTGTTACTGATGGTAGGCTTTGTTACTTTGGTCCCAGCTCTCTGCAGGTCATTCACTAGGTCCCCCCCATGGTTCTGGAATTTTTGCTCACCGTTCTTGTGATCATTTTGACCCCACGGGGGTGAGCTCTTTCGTGGAGCCCCCAGATCGAGGAGATTATCAGTTGTCTTCTATGTCTTCCATTTCCTAATAATTGCTCCCACAGTTGATTTCTTCAAACCAAGCTGCTTACCTATTGCAGATTCAGTCTTCCCAGCCTGGTGCAGGTCTACACATTTTGTTTCTGGTGTCCTTTGACAGCTCTTTGGTCTTGGCCATAGTGGGAGTTTGGAGTGTGACTGTTTTAGAGGTTGTGGACAGGTGTCTTTTATACGGATAACAAGTTCAAACACGTGCCATTAATGCAGGTAACGAAGTGGAGGACAGAGGAGCCTCTTAAAGAAGAAGTTACAGGTCTGTGAGAGCCAGAAATCTTGCTTGTTTGTAGGTGACCAAATACTTATTTTCCACCATAATTTGCAAATAAATTCATTAAAATCCTACAATGTGATTTTCTGGAATTTCTTTTCTCAATTTGTCTGTCATAGTTGACGTGTACCTATGATGAAAATTGCAGCCTCTCTCATCTTTTTTACAGTGGGAGAACTTCTGCACAATTGGTGGCTGACTAAATACTTTTTTTTCCCCCACTGTATGCACACACCACTTTTCGTTAGTTATTTTTTTTGCGAATATTTTGAAACAAGTTATTTTTTTCATTTCACTTCACCAATTTGGACTATTTTATGTATGTCCATTACATGAAATCAAAATGAAAATTCATTTAAATTACAGGCTTGTAATGCAACAAAATAGGAAAAACACCAAGGGGATGATTACTTTGCAAGGCACTGTATAAGTGTATTGTTTGTGATACCACTGTCACTTTTGACCAACTTGTGAATATTTAACCCATTATGTTGTTGTTGATTTGATCCCAGTCATTGAAATCCTGACATCATGGAGGCTGTCTCCAGTGGTCTACACCGAGCCTCCAGGATTCCTGTGAGTCCACAGTTACTAATCAGACCTGGGTTCAACTACATGTGGATTAGATTTTTGTTATTGAAATATTTACTTTCTGTGTATTTGAGTATTATCAAATAATGTGGCCAAAATGAACTTCTTTTATTGGAAATACTTGAAAGTATTTTCAATTAATTTCCTCAAAATAGCTCTACAATTTAAAAATATTTTCAAGTACTTATTTTCAAATCATTATTTTAGATACTCATTGGACCTAGGTTAAATTGCATGGGGGTATTTATTTGTATTTGAGTATTTTCAAATACATCAATACTTTCCAAGTGTACAGTGGTAGAACAAGTGATTATACACTGCCGATTTTGCAGGTTTCCTACTTACAAAGCATGTAGAGGTCTGTAATTTTTATCATAGGTAAACTTCACTGTGGAGACGAATCTAAAACAAAAATCCAGAAAATCACATTGTATGATTTTTTTGGTAATTAATTTTGGGCATTTATTGCATGGACATAAGTATTTGATACATCAGAAAAGTAGAACTTAATATTTGGTACAGAAACCTTTGTCTGCAATTACAGAGATCATATGTTTCCTGTAGGTCTTGACCAGGTTTGCACACACTGCAGCAGGAGGCCCACTCCTCAACAGGGACCTTCTCCGATCCTTCAGGTTTCAGGCTGTCGCTGGGCAACACGACTTTCAGCTCCCTCCAGGAGTGTTCCCTATTGGGTTCAGGTCTGGAGACTGCTACCACTCCAGGACCTTGAGATGTCTTCACGGAGCCACTCCTTAGTGCCTGGCTGTTTTTCGGTCTTGTCATGCTGGAAGACCTAGCCACATTCCATCTTCAATGCTCCACCGAGGGGAGGTTGTTGGCCAAGATCACGCGATGCCATGGCCCCCATCTCCTCCCCCTCAATACGTGCATTCGTCTGTCCCCCTTTGAAAAGCATCCCCCAAAGGTGTTTCCACCTCCATGCTTCCACGGGTTGGGATGGTGTTCTTGGGTTGTACTCATCCTTATTCTTCCCTTTCCTCCAAACACGGCGAGTGGAGTTTAGACCAAAAAGCTCAATTTTTGTCTCATCAGACCACATTACCTTCTCCCATTCCTCCTCTGGATCTTCAGATAGTCATTGGCAAACTTCGACGGGGCTTGGACATGCTCTTTATTGAGCAGGGGGGACCTTACGTGCGCTGCAGATTTTAATCCATGACGGCGTAGTGTTTACTATATGGTTTTCTTTGAGACTGTGGTCCCAGCTCTCTTCAGGTCATTGACCAGGTCCTGCCGTGTAGTTCTGGGCTATCCTCACCTTCCTCATGGATCATTGATGCCCCACCAGTGAGATCTTGTACTTGGAGCCCCAGACCAAGGGGGTGATTGACCGTCATCTTGAACTTCTTCCATTTTCTAATAATTGCACCAACAGTTGTTGCCTTCTCACCAAGCTGCTTGCCTTTGTCCTGGTAGCCACATCTCCAGCCTTTTGCAGGTCTACTAATTTTATCCTGATGTCCTTACACAGCTCTCTGGTCTTGGCCATTGTGGAGAGGTTGGAGTCTGTTTGATTGAGTGTGTGGACAGGTGTCTTTTATACAGGTACTGAGTTCAAACAGGTGCAGTTAATACAGAGTTTTGAGTGGAGAACAGAGCTTTCTTAAGAAAAAACGAACGGGTCTGTGAGGTTTGAATTCTTACTGGTTGGTAGGTGATCAAATATCCTTATGTCATGCAATAAAATGCAAATTAATTACTTAAAAATCGTACAATGTGATTTTCTGGATTTTGTTTTAGATGTCTCTCACGTTGAAGTTTACCTGTGATAAAAAATTACAGTCCTCTACATGCTTCGTAAGTAGGAAAACCTGCAAAATCGGCAGTATATCAAATCTTATTCTCCCACTATATATTGAAACACATTCCAATATTCCAATACTTTTTATTTTCAAATAGAAAATATCTGATTACTTAATTTTAAATGTATGCAAAAGAAATGGAAATAAATTGAAATAGTAATTTGAACCCAGGTCTGTTATCAATATACAGTATATCTAATTATTTACCCATGTATAATATACTATGTTTCATGTAATTGTATTACGAAACCGATTAAATCTAGCCTGCTTATATTATTGCACGTCTAGGGTCTTGGGCCTGGTTAACTGATCTGAAACCTGATTTGATGCATTAATACGAGAAGTAAGCGTATGCGACCAGGTGTTGAATGTACATGGATGGGCAACAAGAGTCAGCCACCATTCCTTCCGGGCTGTCAGCGCGATTTCCTCCGGAAGCTCTCCTCTCCTTGTTCGGGCAGGTTTCGGAGTTCGTCGTCACCGGCCTTCTAGCCTCGCCGCTCCCTCATCCTCATCATTCCTTGGTTTTTATCTTGTTTATTACACACACCTGGTTCATATCCCCCTCATCAGTACCTGTATAAGTGTTCCCTCTACCCCCTTGTCTTTGTGTGATTGTTTATTGTGGAGGTGACGATAGCGCGGTGGATCGTTATGTATTTTGTATCGCCGGGATATTCACCCGTGTGCTTTATTTTCTCCAGTGCGCCGTTAAACCGCACTGTAGTGTTTTTACCGCATTGCTGCGTACTGCTGTATTTGCCGTCATAAACCATTTATTCTGTGATTTTCCCTCCTGCTCCCGACTCCGTCCAAATCACCCGCTACAACGGCCGGCACTTTCTTGACCTCTTGGTCGCCAGAATCAAAGTGGATTATTATTTGTTCAGATAGTGACGAAACATAAATATGTACAAAAAGGAAAAATATCAAAGGCACCAAACCAAACAAAAGGCCACCAAACCAACCAGCAGCCTTACGGCTTACCCAAGCTGGGACACTGACTGACCATCACCTTAGGAGTCTGTTGATACACCCAGCTGGGACACTTACTGACCATCACCTTAGGAGTCTGTTGATACACCCAGCTGGGACAACTTCGACTGACCATCACCTTAGGAGTCTGTTGATACACCCAGCTGGGACACTGACTGACCATCACCTTAGGAGTCTGTTGATACACCCAGCTGGGACACTGACTGACCATCACCTTAGGAGTCTGTTGATACACCCAGCTGGGACACTGACTGACCATCACCTTAGGAGTCTGTTGATACACCCAGCTGGGACACTGACTGACCATCACCTTAGAGTCTGTTGATACACCAGCTGGGACACAGTGACTGACCATCACCTTAGGAGTCTGTTGATACACCCAGCTGGGACACACATGACTGGGACCATCACCTTAGGAGTCTGTTGATACACCCAGCTGGGACACTGACTGACCATCACCTTAGGAGTCTGTTGATACACCCAGCTGGGACACTGACTGACCATCACCTTAGGAGTCTGTTGATACACCCAGCTGGGACACTGACTGACCGTCACCTTAGGAGTCTGTTGATACACCCAGCTGGGACACTGACTGACCATCACCTTGGAGTCTGTTGATACACCCAGCTGGGACACTGACTGACCATCACCTTAGGAGTCTCGTTGATACACCCAGCTGGGACACTGACTGACCATCACCTTAGGAGTCTGTTAGGATACACCCAGCTGGGACACTGACTGACCATCACCTTAGGAGTCTGTTCGTCAATCTAAAACAATACAAAATCCCCATCAAAATATGTCAGTTTCGCATCTGCGGGTGGAAGGTGGCTGCGCTACAACGATGTTTGTCGGGACCATGAGAAAATGGTCTTCTCATGAAAACATCTATAGGCGTCGAAACAGTTTGAGCTACAAACTAATATGACCCACTATGGAAAGGGGAGACTCACAAACACAAGGTGTTCTCTTTGCTCTGTGACCCCAACTCAGAACTCGTCTGAAGGTTACAAACCAATGGAAGTGTGGGAGGTATTTTTGTGCCAACAAAAAGAAGAGGTTAAATATGTGTAAAAAAATAAAATAATCCTGAACTTTCTTAGATCTCCTAGATATAGGACACGCACTTCAAAATCTTATTTCCCTTTATGATTTATTTTTGACTTTTTGCAATTTCTGAATATGTTATTCAATCGTTTCTATGGGCTATAGTTTGAGACAAATTCAATATTATATCAAATAATTATAATAATCAAAAAAAAAATACTAAAGTCTCTTAAAATTCAAAATCAAATAACTATTT